>NW_022196900.1:69964960-69968993 GCF_008632895.1 Mastomys coucha | reverse complement strand
GTTTGGAATACAGGAAGAACAACCCACATTCCACAAGGAACTCAAGAAGAAGGAAGAGCAAAAGGTGGTGTCTTCTTTTCTAAGTCCCCTTGCTTATGTCCTCACAATCCTGTTGCTTATCTCCCTATGAGATAGTGAGTAATCTCATCATTTGACACCAGGTACAATTCTTCCTGTGTCATTTATACCTGAGAAACTTCTTTATATAGTCATTATAAATCATCTATAAATGCTTCTTTGAATCAAGTGAAATTTCTCCTGTATGTCTGTTTGTTTGTTTGTTGTTTGTTTTTTTGTTTGTTTGTTTTTTTCACTAATTTTAAGGGAGCATGAGAACAAAAGCCTGACTTGAAATTCTGCCGTCATGTTGCTAAACAGTTCCCTGGCAACGCAACAGGTGTGTAGTGAGGGGAAAAAAAAACACAAACAACAGATCTTAAGGTATTAGACCCCACAACAGGAACTTAATGTTTGCAAATATCATCTATGTCAGTTTCCCTTTATTTCCAGCCTTCATCATTCTGCAAGGTAGTGTTTTTTCTCTTCTTGTTCTTCTGTTCCTTTTTATTCCTTCATTTTCCTTTCTCTTCATATCTCTTTTCTTATTGCTATTCTTCTTCCTTCCTTTGTATAATAGAAAAATACAATTAAGCAGCAAGACTTCTAAGGCTCTTCAATTCCTCAGTACAAAAATAAAATATGGCATTTTGGTATAATTTAAAAATACATTTTGGGTATAATATATTTTTTAAATTATGAGTATATGCCATATGTAGCTTCATATACCTATAATTCCAGCACAGTGGAGGCAAAGTAGGAGGATTGGGGTATGTCGCTAGCTACACAAGATCACAATGTGATGCTGAAAAACAATCAAGACATCATGAATTCAACTGGTTTCAACTGCAAACACACACACACACACACACACAAAACACACAAATGTACTATTAGCCTCTAGACTTCTTGAACTCAAACTAAGGTTAGGGTAGGATAAATTCTGTCTGTTAAGATGGCAATTACAGAAAACACTTGGGTAGAGTAAACCAGAGTTTCAGGAAAGTCTGAGGAAACCTTAAGAACAGCTATGACAAAAGCAATATGCAGTCCAAACAACTTGTGGGAAGGAGGCTCTACCCAGAGAAGCAGCAGCAGCAGCAGCAACAGCAGGAACCTAGACAAGCCTTCTCCTTTGGAACTATGCAAACATGCTGGCAACTGAGAAGACTGTAGCAATATTTTATATAAAAAAAAAAATGACCTGCTGCTATGACAGCCATGCAGGTGAGACCCTCTGAGAACCACGTGAAATTCATACCAAGAGATATGAGACAGTACACTGAAACTTGATAAATACAATACTGCAGTCAAGATCTTCATAGTATTTGCCAAGATGAAAAGCTGAAGGGTTATACCTGAAGTTTCATACATATATCAAAGGAGGAAACTGCATTTTGATTGGATTCAAGGCCTGCTCTGAAGATGAGAATTCACATCTGATACCATAAACCTGGTCAAAAGCCTGTAGTTGGGTAATACATGCATCAAGCTAACAAGGCTCCCCTAGTGCTACCCACACAATTGGGAAAATAGAGACAGGGAGAGACTTTTTGCTTTTAATTAAATAATTATGTTTTTACATCCTAATTACTACCCCCTCATAGAGTCCTACCCCCATTCCCAACCTCTTCTCCTCTGAGAGTGTTACCCCCTGGATATAACCCCACCCTGGCACATGAAGTCTCTGCCAGATTAGGAACCCACTAAGGCCAGACTATGCAGTCCTGTTGACAAATGGATTCCACAGACATGCAACAGTTTTAGGGACAGCCCCTGCTCCAGTTGTTCAGGGACCTACATGGAGACTGAGCTTCACATCTGCTACTTATGTGCCAGGTTCCTTGGTCCAGCCTGTGTATGCTCTTTGGTTGGTGGCTCAGTCTCTGAGAGTTCCCCAGGGTCCAGATTAATTGACTCTATTGGTCTTCCTGTGCAGTTCCGACCCATATCAGGGCCTTTGAGACAGAGAAATGTTTAAGGATGGTAGAAATGTTTTAATTTTGGTAATGGACGTGTACTTCTTATGCTTTTGATAACTTTGGTTTTTGTTACTGGCTGCATTAATATGTTTTTGTAATGATGACATAACTGTCTATTTTAAATGCCATTAAATTATACATGTTAAATGATTTGGTTGTATTGTGTATATAGTAGTATATACTTTGATAAAGCTTTTGTTAAGAACCTAAAATTGCAACCAATTTAAATTATATTATAAGTGGTTCGACATTCATACACAAGTATTTGGTACAAGCAGTAGCTGTTACTGAGGGGACCAGTATAGGAGTGACCCTGTCAAGAAGAAATACTTTGTCACTAACATCATTCAAAAATGCCAGTTTAGTCTGACAATACAAACTTACTTTTAATCTGATTTCTAATTACATTAAAATTATCTTTAGAATGTCTTTGCAATGCTTGAAATAAGGAGTCTAAATAGATTGATCTTGGTTTACTACCTGATAAAAGTATAGATAACTATTAGGCTAAAATATGATAATTTAATCTGATTCAATGAAATGTATTCCTATAGAAGGTAATTTAACAGCAGACAATATAATTTAAATTATACTTATTAATACAGGAAAACTATTTCTAGGAACTAATGCTATGGGTATACTTATTTATGTGTAAAGTCACTTTAGTCAAAAAGTATTCATCACTGATATTTTATAATGTGAAAAACTGAATACAACTATTTATACCTATACACAAATCTACATAGAGAAAACTGAATACAAAAATAATAAAAGTAAACATAAAACTATTTTTGTAAAAAATTATTAATTAAATGTTATAAACATTTAACTATATAACTACTTGTAAGACTGGAGGGAGGGGTTTAGTGCATTGGGAAGAGGTTCTCTCAAACAAGGTCACACAATTTGAATCCAGTTTTATCAGTTATAGTGTGACCTAAGGAGGATTCACAGCCTCTGTTCTTCCATTTTTCCTTCTGTCTGTAAAACGAGCATAATATGTATGATCTGTTGTACATAGTTACAAAAATTTTACAAATAATGCTCCTAGAAGAATGTGCTGCAACTCAGTGTTGATGGCACATATCTTTTCTCCCCACACTCAGAAGGCAGAGAAAGGTGGGTTTCTGAATTAGAGGATAGCCTGATCTACAAAGCAAGTTACAGGACAGCCAGAGCAGCACAAAGAAACCCTGTCTCAAGAAAACAACAATAACAACAACAAATGAATATACTGTCATAGAGGCATAAAATAATAGCTTTTTACTCTTTATTACTCTTTACAAAACGTTTGCTTGGTGAAAAGCAGGCAGTATTACCGTGCAACACAAAGCACGGTAATATTAAAGTGCTGGGAAAACAGAGAGCTGTGACTGCTGGTATATGAATGTATTTAGACGATATATAAGAAACAAATATACGAATGTGACCACTTATACATGAATAAATTTAAAGGGTATATAATACCACTGCTTTTCTCTAGGAAAGAGAAATGTATACCAAGAGAGAGCAGAAATTTATTTTTCTTCATGTACTATTTTTTTTTAATCTTCTGAGTTTGGTTAAATATTATTAAGAACATCTAGAGGAGAGTAGTCCACTGAATTATTATTAAAGTTAAATTTCCTCAAAATCTTTGTCTATAAGGCACTTTTTTTTCAGGGAACACCTAAATAAATATCACATAATATGCCAAAAAAATCATTTGAAAATATTCTTGCAAGTTGTAGAGAGACACTAAAATGGCAATGGAGAACTACATATTCAGAACAGAGACCTGAGACCTTTAACTGCTTTCACATGGAAATGACTGACTTCCCATACTGGATAACCAAGAGTGGAATGCAATTATGCTATACCTTAAAGGAGCAAGAGGGTGAAATGTGTGTACTTTGACAATGTACTGGCTGGTTTTGTGTGTCAACCTGACACAAGCTGGAGTTATCACAGAGAAGGGAGCTTCAGTTGGGGAAATGCCTCCATGAGATCCAGCT
>NW_022196900.1:69962475-69964757 GCF_008632895.1 Mastomys coucha | reverse complement strand
AAAAAAAAAAAAAAAAAAAAAAGAAACATCTCTCCATGGCCTCTGCATCAGCTCCTGCTTCCTGACCTGTTTTGAGTTCCAGTCCTGACTTCCTCTGGTGATCAACAGCAATGTGGAAGTAAGCTTAATAAACCCTTTCCTCCCCAACTTGCTTCTTGGTCATGTTTGTGCAGGAATAGAAACCCTGACTAAGACAGACAATAAAAACAAAAGTCACAAATACAGCCTATTGCCACAGCTAGTAGCTATTTGTCACTAACTGCAATGGCAGAGCCTAAACAGAATCACTCAGTCACTTTCTCCTTTCTCCAATTCTCTTTCCCTGAGCAGTTCAGCCTAGGGAACTTAGAGCAAGAGTGTCTCTCTTTCCAGAGATACCCAGAGCCTCAGGGGAAGGTTTCCCAATATCTCGGCTCTTTATCCACTGGAAGTCACTCCATCTCTGATCCTTATTGGACAAAAGAAGGAATTGCCAAACAGTAAAGAATGGGAAATTGAAGAAAAGTTCACAAATGACAAATATTAAGCCAGAATTATGTCCAAGAGTTCTGCCTTGGACGGCCTTGAACAATAACCATTACAGTATACTACAGAAGGAAACGCTGGTGTCCCCTTCTGCATATGCCTGGCAGTAGCAGTATATATCTGCTTCATGATCTCCACTGATCTTCCAAAATGAAGCCTTTACTTATTGTAGAGAGGTGTAAGAATGTTAAAGGGCATTTGTAGTCTATTAAGTTGAAAGTTCTAAAGTTTTGGAAAATCCTAGCATTATGACAAGTGTGAAAAAATGTGCTAGTCCTTAACTTTCCTAGACAGTTTGTATTGTACCAAATGTTAGCAGGTATTTAGAGTAAAAGGAAATCAATGGTAAAATACAACTTAGAAACGCTGGGTTAAGCAACATGGTTAATTTCCATTACTGCCAGACTTCACAAAACTTTGAAAATGTTCATGTTCATTGCTATTCTCATCGAAGGAGATGGAGTAAAGCCTTTTTATAAATGTCAGCGGCTTTCAGAATAGTGTTGTATAGCAAGCAGTATGGAAAATAATTCCCTAATGAAACCAGAAGAGCTTTTAAAAATGAAAGAAGAATTTACATTAAAGTACATGCACTCTGGCTTTTCTCTATAACTCAGATTTAAGTCATTATTTGTTGTGTATTATTATTATACTAGACATCAAATGGCCCACCACCCACGGTATGCATAGTTCCTCTTTCAGATGGCAACAATTTTCAACTAATTTGAATAATATTAAGGATCAAAAGGCTAAGAAACCTTTAGAGAGTTCTTAACTTCAATGAGGCACCATACTTAGCGTTTAAAAGTCACTGAACAAAACAGATAATGCTTTTTGCTTTAAGTGGCTGGTAGTCATACAAGAAAATATAGATAAGAAATGACAATTCTAATTAAGTAACTGATTCTGAAGGTTTACATAGTGAAAAGCATAAGGTGCAACTGAACACAAAGTGTGAATACTATTGGAGATCAATCAATGTTTTCCTTGGGAAGGGTTTTCTCAAGTCAAATGTTTGCTATATTAGTTTAAAATTGCCAAGAAGAGAAAGACCATCCTCAAGTGGACAGAATTTCACTGGGCAAAAGGGCCAAGTTTAAGGAGAGAATGTGGTGCACGCCTTTAATCCCAGCCCTTGGGAGGCAGAGGCAGAGGCAGGTGGATTTCTGAGTTCGAGGCTGACCTGGTCTACAGAGTGAGTTCCAGGATAGCCAGGGCTATACAGAGAAACCCTGTCTTGAAAAAATAAAAAATAAAAAATTTTAATTTTTTTAAAAAAAGGAGAGGATGTGGCACATTCATCAGGTTGGACTAGGTCCGCCACCATGGCTAGACAACATAAGAGGAAAAGCAAAGTGAGGCCACACATAAACAGGACTAGCCTGCTGCCTGTCTCTCCACAGAAAACTCATGGCAGCAGCTTCTGTAAGGATCGTGAAGTTGAGAGCGACGTCACCCTTTCGTAGGAAGCACCACGGCAACTGTAAAAGGCCAGATAAAGGAAAGGAGCAAAATGATGTTTACTAGGGTCCAATCTGTGCTAGTGCATCAAGTGTATTAACTAACTTCATTTTATAGGAATTCTGTGTGGGTGAGAATCACTGTTCTATTTTTAAGTGAGGAATTAGAGGATCAAAGAGATCAAGATGATGGTCCTAAGATTATGTACCCAGTCAGTGGCAAAGACAGTGTTTGACTCCTGATGAGCCTTTAAACTCTGCTTCAACAGATACTTCCTGAAGTAAAGGTTACCAAAA
>NW_022196900.1:69918852-69962405 GCF_008632895.1 Mastomys coucha | reverse complement strand
AAAAAAAAAAAAAAAAAAGGAGCCAGGCTGAGGAGCAGTGGGAATAAAAAGGAGGACAGAAGTGAAAGAACTCTTCATGAAGGATTCATCTTCAGGGAATTATGAACCTGTTCTGATCTCTAGGAGCTGAGAAGTTCTGAAAGAAACAAATAACAAATGCTTGACTCTAGGAAGGAAAAGCAGTGTCTAGGAAGGAGCATCTTCGCTGGGTGGCCCTTCGTGGACTGACAGAAGAAAGCCACTCAAAATGCCCAGTATAACCATTATGTGAACCCAGACATTGCCTGAGATCTTCCTGTCTGTAAGCATTAGAAAAGAGTCAACACCATTGTGCCTGTGCTGTGCACTGCCTCTGGATTCAGACTATGTGAAAACAAGTGCCTATTCTATGGGACTTCAGTCCTTAAACTGCCCTGGCATGCCAATGGCTGTGTCAGCACAGGTACCTCTACCTAGTCTATGCATCACAGAACATGGAACTCAGCCTCTCTGCCATTCTTTGATTTCACACATACACAGGAATATTTGACTCTTGAGAAGTATTTTCCAGGAAGTTTTGGGGATGGAGTATGTCGGACAGTGTGTAGCCTTCCTCCATCTCAAGCAGCTCCCTCCACCATTGCACTATTTAGTCTTACCCGCCCCCCTTGCCTCCTGAAGAGAAGAGGAAAATCTGACACCTTTCTCCAGGAATAATATTTTATCCATTGGAGTTTCATTCTTTATGTCTGGAAAGCTATCAATTTGAAATACACACAGCAATCTATATGAATTAAATTTTCTCTAACTCCTAATTTTTAAATTACTATTATTATTCCAACAGACCCAATGACAAATTTATTAAGCATATATCTTGTGTACAGTTTTGTGTCACATACTATATTAACATATTATTTTATCTCTGTATCACCTGCTATAGATAAAGGATCAAACATTTGAATGATTTAATCAAGGTCATAAAGCTAGACAGTAGTAGAGGGAAACTTGTATTCAAGAACATACTGGCAATGTTCTTTCCATTACAGTACCTGCTCAGAGTCTGATGGAAATGCCAGGTGGGGAAAGTATGCCCAAGGGCAACGAAGGAGATACTAATATTCCACAAAAGTAAGGGGACAGCTGAATTGAGAGACAGGACAGTTTTCCAGAAGCCTTCTGTTGAGTTTTTAGACTGGGATGATTGATCTCCCATGTGACAGTTTCCTAAATTGCATGTCACCCAGAGAAATGTATAGTTTGATGGGACCACAAAAAAAAAAAATCACTGTAGGGAAAGGAAGAGAAAAAAACATTCAAGGAAGCACAAAATTTAATTAAAGAAAACATTAGATCAATTACGAATAAATGGAAGTATAAAATGTTAAGGTAAAACATGTATTAGTGTGACATTTGCATTTTTATGAAGTATGAATCACAAAGAAATAATATATGCAGCTAAATTTCAGTTAACTCCCTTTTAAAAGTCTTGTTACCATGGCAATGCCAAGAATGAGTTTTCACAGGATGTGAGATATGGATTTTTTGATTTTTTAAAAGCAGTTTAAATAAAAACTACCAACAGCATGCCCTCCTTTCATTTCTCTTATATGACCAGAGGCCAAGAAAATAAGAACCACCTAGACATCTGTCCCAAACGTTAGACACAAGGAAAACATAAGGACAGATACAGGATTTGCCTGTTGAATCTATTTGTATTCATTTTAGCCTCTGATATATTTTAATAAGTTCACTCAGAAAGCTATAACTATATACTTAGCAAAACAGTCTAATTACAGAGGAAAGTCAACTACTGTCTTCCTGGCATTCTTGATAATCATATCACTGCTGGTTCAATTAGAATAGTTTTTAGTAACAGCTACTCTCATTATTGAGATCAGTTAAAATTCTACTATAAGACTATCTATGAACCAGCAGCAAAATGGTTCACCTTCTGAATTCCAGATCTAAGAAAAGTAGCCCTAGTCTCTAATGAGTAATAGGAGGATTGAGGTTTCTAGGCTACAAAAATCCTGTTGTGGTGAAAAAGGCAGAAACCTAACTCCGAAATCAATACTGTATTACTCTCTCGGCAGGCTAGAGCTGCTGGGTCAGGGGAATCATGAAAAATTCATAGTGGAGGTGGCCAAGTCATCCATAAGATAGAGAAAATGATGCTATATCTAAAGATCCCCTGAGCAATCGAAAGCACTTTATAGATTTCACTGTGGATAAGTGCTAGTGTGTTTCATCTGGTGCCTTAATGCTGCTACAATCTTATTTTTGACAGTCAATGAGGATGTTCTGATCTATATTTACAGGATCCTGTTTATGTGAGTTCTTAGCCTCTTTGCAGTTCTTGATGACAGTGGTCACAGGGATGTGCCCTGAAACTATATATATACATATGTATATATATATAGTTTCATATATATATACTATGTATATATGATATACATAGTATATATATACATATATGTGTGTGTATGTGTATACATATATATACACACATATATATAAAACAAATGAATGCATTTAATTCTTATAACATCTCTGTTAATTAAGCATTCTTAAATTATGTATCAGGAAGTAAAGTTCAGGGAGGTGAAATGACAGAGCCAAGATTACAAAGTAAATAAAAATATAAATAAAAATTCTGACCTACCCATTTCTTTATCCAAAGATACCAAGCATTTGAGATTAAGCTAGACCTAGCCAATTCTCTACACTCTTGGCACCATAGCAGGCAAAGCTCTGTGTTGGCCTATGCTGTGGTCTCTAGCCCTTTCAATTCACAATTCACTGTGTAGTCTCTTACCCTCATATTCTCCTCCAAATACCTACCTGCCTTTTAAAAAACAGAAGTCTTCGGCCTGAGCTCTTACTCATATTTCAAAATTAAATTCAAGAGCATTTTCTCCATGGCCCTAAGAAAAGGTAAAGTTAAGATAACTATTAATGGGGACCTACGGAAGAGCTAACCATGTGTCCTTAGCAATGATCATGCCCTGGAGAGAGGCTGAAAACTTTAAACATTCCTATTACCTGGATGAACTACCTTCTTCCAAATCACATGAAGTCCAAGGTCCAGATATACTGCAACAATCTACTCTCTAGTCTCTCAAATGCTGCTGTTTAGGATAAACCAAATCTTCAGCTTGAATTCAGCAATCAGTGTTCCTTTATAGTTGTATTTGGAGTCCTTTGTTCCAAATAGATAGATTATCACAAATTTCTCAAAATGAAAAAACCCTTTCCTTTGCTTGATCCTTTTCTTCACTGGTCCTTCTCTGACTTTGGTCCCTATGTATTGTTTAAAGTCTTTTTGGAGCCTCACCTCTTCTAGGAAGCATTCTTATGATTATCTGGCTCTATAACCACTTCCTCTCCTTTAAATTTACTTCATCTATTTCATACCTTAATTACATTCTACCTCTAATGCTTTTAAGTCTAGCAGTAGCCTACAGCAGGATTACTATCTCCTTTAGCTCACAATCAACTGGCTCTCCTATATCTATTATTGACAGGCAGAGCACTATGTATAATATGCTAACATTCAGATTTCATTTGCTTGGACTTCTTCAGCCTTAGTAATATTTTTTATACCTAGACTCTCAATTATAACAAAAATTTGGTTTGATGTTTTATTGCTTTTATTACCTCTTGAACAAAATATAAATTTAACCAACTTTTTAGAACAATTGTTTTGGAAATCTGTGGACATTGTATTTGAGTTACATGGGAGAAACAAGGCTATCTTCAAATGTTTTTTAGATATCTGGGTTAACTCATTAGACATATACCTTTAATGTGCCAGATTCAGTGTTACTTGGGCAGATAAAAAAATGAGAAAGATAGCCCCTGCCTCTCCAAGGGACTCATAGTCTAAGGAAAAAAATCTTCAAAAGAGATACTAGGATGGATCTGTAAAAGAGTAGCAGGCATTTGATAGGTGGATAAAAAAAAGGGATGGAATCACCATAAATAAAGATCTGGAATTGGAGCAGGTACAACTGATCTCATGCACTTAATGCATTCCCTAAGCAAAGAAATTTAGTAAAATACTCTCCCCATGTATATTTTTCCATTCTATTATAATGTTTTATGCTTTACTTCCATAAAAATTGAAGCAGAAAGTCTTGGTACTAGAAGTTCCTCATCTATAACAAGCCTTTAACACTGAATCATTTGCACCAAGAGAACCTAGAGAGCCCAGGGAGTTTGTTGGGTAAGGTTCAGCCTCCATGGAAGAGGGACTATACTGTTGCTGCACCCAAGCAGCACTTAGACTGCTGTGGTACACTGGGAGGCTTAATTATACAAATTGCTTTATAATATGCAAGCAGTAGTACTACCAAAACAGAAGATGTGAAGCACAAAGCGAGACAGCAGAAAGAACAAAAGAAAAATCTCACATTGGGAATGTTACAAGATACAGTGCCTTTTGGTATCTGTTTGGCAATGGGCTGACCAGACTCCAAATCAATAGTTATTCTGTTCTTCTCTAAGTATACATAGTGGCCTGAATAAGAACTCAAAACACATAATTCATTTGAGTCCTTTCTAAATGATAATATTACATATGGCTTTTAAATGACTATTTATTGAAAACCTTCAGTTATATACTCTATTTATGTGTGCTATCATATAAAATAATCATAAGGACTCAAAGAAGTCAGTGTTCTCAATACTCTACCTTGCACACCACCCTTACCACTCCCATTTTATAAGAAAGGAATTCTACTTTACTTTTAACAGTCTCACTTCATAGCGCCGGCTGGCTTGGAAGAGTACATCGGGGTCCTTGGACTCACAGGATATCCACCAGACTCTGCCTCCCTAGTGCTAGAGTTAAAGGCTTGTATCATCACACCAGGTCAAGGAATTTGAATGATGCTAGGAAAATGTAACTTGTCAGTGGTCATACATCATGCAGCATTCTTTAAGTTGGAAAGAGTTTTCATGTAGCCAAATAACTTTGCATGTAAAGTAAATAGCTAGTTATACTAGTACAGGAAAATATAGACTGCTTCCAATTACTAGAAATGAAGACACTTCTTTTCTGTGTTTACCAGTTACAAGAAAAAAATTAATATATCATCATGTGCTCTTGAGAAAAAAGAATTGAATGAGGAAAGATAAAATTTGCATATATAGAGCTGGGACAATAACTCATTCAATAAGGTGAAAAACTGAGTTGTTCACCAACACCCACTTAAAAATCTGGGACAGACAGATACTAGAGAGGTGAGGTGGAAGTGGGTGTGTGGCCAAGGAGAGGGGAGAGGGGGAAGGGGTTTGTAAAAGGAAAACCAGGAAGGGGGAGAATATTTGAAATGTAAACAAATAAAATGATTAATAAATAAAAAGCATATTGTTGTTCATCCTAAGGGGCTGCAAACACTTCAGCTCCTTGGGTCCTTTCTCTGGCTCCTTCATTGGGGACCCTGTACTCAGTCCAATGAATGGCTGTGAGCCTCTACTTCTGTATTAGTCAGGCACTGTCAGAGCCTCTCAGGAGACAGATATATCAGGCTCATGTCATCCAGCACTTGCTGGCATCCACAATAGTGTCTAGATTTGATGACTGAATATGGGAAGGATTCCCAGGTGGAGCAGTCTCTGAATTGTCCTTCCTTTAGTCTCTGCTCCATAGTTAGTCTCTACAACTCCTTCCATGGGTATTTTGTTCCCCTTTTAAGAAGAAACTAAGTATCCACACGTTGGTCTTTGTTCTTCTTGAGTTTCTTATGGTTTGTGGTTTGTACTTTGTGTATTCTGATCTTCTAGGCTAATATCCACTTATCAGAGAATGCATACCATGTGTGTTATTTTGTGATGGGGTTACCTCACTCAGGATGATATTCTCCAGGTCCATCCATTTCCCCAAGAAATTCATAAATTCATTGTTTTTAATAGCTGAGTAGTACTCCATTGTGTAGATGTACTACATTTTCTGTATCCATTGCTCCAGCAGCATATGTGTAGCAAAGAATGGCCAAGTTGATCATCAAAAGGAGGAGAGGACCTTGTCCCTGTGAAGGTTCTATGCCCCAGTGTAAGGGATGCCAGGACTAGTAAGCAGGAAGTGGTGGGTTAGTGAGCAGGGGGGGAGGGAACAGGGGTTTGTTTTATTTTTTGGTTTATTTTATTTTATTTTATTTTTTTGGAGAGGAACCCAGGAAAGGAGATATTGTAAATAACGAAACATCTAATAAAAAAAAGAAAGAAGGAAACAAAAAATAAATTTTACTATCAACTACTTTTAAATAAATAAATAAATAAATAAACAAATAAATAAAAAACAATAAAGGCAGAAGGGTTAGAGGTATTAAAAACAAAACAAAACAAAACAAAACAAAACCTGGGACAGGAGGGATGCCCAAATGTCCATGAGAATGAATGGAAATCTGTAACTGACAGGAGTGGAGAGGTAGGAGGCATCTCCAGAGAGAGATCCCAAGACCTGGGATAAGAGAGTCACCCAAGAATCAATTGGAGTATCCTTAACTGTGAATTACAGCATTGGGGCTATGGAACTTGTAGCCAAGCAGGAACCTCAATGGAGCAATAAAGGCACTAACCCATCCACAAAACTTTCCACCCAAATTTTATCCTGTCTATAATAATTAAAGGGATCCCTGACACTATTAATGGTACTGTTATACTTGCAGACAGGAGTCTAGAAGGATTGCCTCTGAAAGTCTTCACCCAGAAGTTGCTTAGACACACAAACAGCCAAACAGTGGATGGAATTTGAGGTGTCTTATGGAAGAATAGGAAGAAGGATTTCAGCCTCTAAAGGGATATGAACTCCACAGGAAGACCAACTGAGTCAACTAACCTGGACCCTTGGGGTTCTCAGAGACTTGACCACCAACCAAAGAACATATACCATACACAGGCTGGACGTAGGTCTTCCCACACACATGTAGTAGATGCACAGCTTGGTCTTCATGTGGGTACCAAACAACTGGAGTTGGGGCTACCACGGAGCCATTCCTATATGTGGGATTTGTTCTGGCTGGGCTGTCTTTTCTGGCCTTGGTGGGAGAGGAAGCAGCTAGCTAGCCTTTCAGAGACTTGATGTGCCAGGGTACGGGATACCCAGGGGGGCCCAACCTGCTCAGAGGAGAAGTGGAGGGGAATGGGGGAAGGACTGTGGGAGGGGGTGACTGGCAGGGAGCAGTAACTGGTATATAAAATGAATAAGTAAATAATAAGAATAAGAATAATATTTTAAAATGTAGATAACAAAAATCAGCCAGATATGACAGCATACAATTTTATCCCAAGCACAAGGAAGACAGAGACAGGTGGATATGTAGGGGTCACTGGAAAGCCAGTGTAACCTAAATGTCAAATCCAAGGTCCTTACAAGAGATGTTCTTATATATAAGATAGACTGCTCTTAAGTAAAGGCATCTGCAATTAAACACACATACACACACACACACACACACACACACACGTACACAAAGAGAAATAAGTGAGGTAAAATAATGATTAACTTAAAATTAAGTTAAAGGAATAATATAGAAAATGAAAAGATAATATAAATTTAGAAAACATGAATCAAAAGAAAAGGCACTCAACATGACAGAAAAGTGCTATTGTCATATTATAGAAATCAAGAGGTTTTAAAGGTAGGGACCAGAGTTTTAGATGTGTATTTAGCTTTTTGTAAATTTCTTATCTTCGATTTTATTCCATTGGTCAATATGTCTGTCTCTGCACCAATACCATACAGTTTTTTTTTTCACTATTGCTCTGTAGTAAAGCTTGAGGTCAGAGATGGTGATTCCCCAGGTCCTCTTTTATTGTTAAGAATTGTTTTTGCTATTCTGTTTTGTTTTTGTTTTTGTTTTTGTTTTTGTTTTTGAAGACCTAGAAATAAAACCACACACCTATGGTCACTTGATCTTTGACAAAGACACCAAAAATATACAATGGAAAAAAGAAAGCATCTTCAATAAATGGTGCTGGTCTAACTTCTGTTTGCAGAAGAATGAAAATAGACAAACCTTGTACAAAGCTCAAGTCCAAGTGGACCAAGGACCTCAACATAAAACCAGATACACTAAATCTAATAGAACAGAAATTGGAAAAGAGCCTTGAACTCATTGGCACAGGGAGAGATTTCTTAAACAGAACTCCAATGGTTCATGCTCTAAGATCAAGAATTGATAAATGGGACCTCATGAAACTGGAAAGCTTCTGCAAGGCAAAGGTCATAGTCAATAAGGCAAACTGGCAATCTAAAGACTGGAAAAAATCTTCACTAACCCCCCATCTGATAGAGGGCTAATATCCAATATATAAAGAACTCAAGAGGTTAATCACCAAAAACAAAACAAAACAAAACAAAACAAAACAAAAAAACCAACCCAATCAAAAAATGGGGTATAGAACTAAACCAAAAATTCACAACTGAGGAATCTTGAATGACTGAGAAACACCTAAAGAAATGTTCAAAGTCATTAGTGATAAGAGAAATGCAAATCAAAATGACCCTGAGGTTCGACCTTACACCAATCAGAATGGTTCTAAGATCAGAACTTCAAGTGACAACTCATGTTGGAGAGGATGTGGAGAAAGAAGAACACTCTCCTCCATTGCTGGTGAGATTGCAAACTGGTACAAGCACTCTGGAAATCAATCTGGAGGTTCCTCAGAAAATTGAAAATAGATCTACCTGAAGACCCAGTTATACCACTCTTGGGAATATACCCAAAAGGTACCCCACCATGCCACAGGAGCACATGTTCCACTATGTTCATACCAGTCTTATTTGTGATAGCCAGAAGGTAGAAACAACCTAGATGTTCCACGACAGGAGAATGGATACAGAAAATGTGGTTCATTTATACAATGGCATACTACCCAGCTATTAAGAAAGAAGACATCCTGAGTTTTGCAGGCAAATGGATGGAGCTAGAAAATATCATCCTGAGTGAGGTAACTCAGACCCAAAAGGATATACATGGTATGTACTCACTAATATATGGATATTAGCTGAAAAAAAAATATAGAATACCCAAGATATAGTCCACAGAACTCAAAAGGTCAAGTAGTTGAAGTACCCAATTGAGGATACCTCAGTCCCTCTTGGAAGAGAGAAGAAAGCAATCAAAAGTGGGGAGGAAGGAAGGGGGCCTCGGAGGAAAAGTAGACAGGGGTGGGGAGTTGGGAGGAGAGAGGAACCTGGTTTGGTATTGGGTGAGGGAAAAGGACTGAAGCCCTAAGGGCCAGCATGAAGATTGGAAACAGGCAACCTCGGGGGATAGGACGTTGGGGGAACCCTACAGAATGCACCAGAGACCTGTGAGGTGAGAGACTCTCAGAACTCAAAGGGAAGGACATTAGATGAAATGCCCAACAGTAAGGAGAGGGAACTTATAGAGCCCACCTCCAGCAGAAACACAGGACATCAAGTGAGGGATGGGGCTGCCATCCCACAGTCATATCTCTGTCTGAAAGAATTACAGGCATGGAAATGGAGAGGAGCCTGAGGAAAAGAAGGTTCAGCAACAGGCCCAATGTGGAATCTAGCTTAAGGAGAAGTCCCAAGGCCTGACACTATTACTGAGTCTAAGGAGCACTGACAAAAAGGGACCTATCATAACTGCCCTTGGTAAGACCCAACAAGCAGCTGAAAGAGTCAGATGCAGATATTTTCACCCAACCAATGGACAGAAGCTGCTGACCCCTGTTGTCGAATTAGGGAAGGCTGAAAGAAGCTCAGGAGAAGGGCGATCCTGTAGGAGGACCAGCAGTCTCAATTTATCTGGACCCCCAAGATCTCTCAAACACTGGACCACCAAACAGACGCCATACACCAGCTGATGAGGCCCCCAACATACATACAGTAGAGGACTTCTGGATCTTTGTTCATTCATAGATGATGCATCTAACCCTCAAAAGACTGGAGGCCCCAGGGAGTTCAGAGGTCAGGTGGAGTAGGAGGTGGGGACATCCATGTGGAGACAGGGAGTTAGGGAGGAGGTATGGGATATAGAACAGTCAGTAGGTAGATCAGGGCAGGGGAATAAAATATGGAGTGGAAAAAATAAATTAATTTTTTTAAAAAAAAAATCTTTTGTATTATTGCTTTTTTGATTGCACTTTTACAATGAATGTCCAAAAATAAAGTAGTTAGGAGAGGAGTCAAAAGCATAGTTATACCAATTTTCAGTTTTACCAGTAGTATGTAAATAACTGGTCCAACCCAACTGGGTAAGCACCAATCCCTGACATTACTAATGATACTCTGTTATGCTTGCAGACAGGAGCCTAGCATATCTGTCCTCTGAGAGGCTCTATCCAGCAGCAGCTGACTGAAACAGACACAGATACAGCCAAACATTGATCAGGAACTCGTATAAAAGAGTTGGGGGAAGGATTTAAAGCCCTGTAGGAGATGGGAACCCCACTGGAAGACCAACTGAGCCAAGTAACCTGGATCCTTGAGAGATATCGGAGACTGAGCCACCAATATAGAACATGCACAGGCTGAAAGGAGCTCCCCCACATATGTAGCAGAACTGCAGCTCAGTCTTCATGTAAGTTCCCCAACAACTGGAGCAGAGGCTCTACCTAAAGCTGTATGTAGCCTGAGTGGTATCCACTCCCCAGCAGGGCTGCTTTGCCTGGCCTCAGTGGAAAAGGATGCACCTAATCTGGGAGAGACTTGCCAGGGTTGGAGAGGGGGGGAATACTCAGGGGAGGCCCTTTCCTTTCAGAGGAAAGGGGAAGGGGAATGAGGGAGGAACTCTGTGAGGGGGAGAAGGGGCAGGAGCATGCAAATAAATAAATAAATAAAATTAAGTTCTGTTGTAGTTAATGGCAAGTGTTTAATTTAGTTTTAAATTCTCCTGGAAGAACTATCACCCAGTCCACCTGTCCATCACATTCTAATCTTTTACGTCTACCTTTACTGCTTATTTTAGATAATGTATTTGTGGTGTCTGTGTCTACTATTCAAGTGTCCTTACTACAGAAAGCACATCTGCTTCATATTAGCACAACTATTGGGACCAGACCAAACAAAACCAGAAACTGAGAGAATATTTGTAGGATAAATGAACAGATTATAATATTTAATAACTGCTTTTGATATAAGAAAATTAGAATAAAAAGAAGTTGCTATCCTGAAAGAAGCCCACACATCAGTAGTCCAATGGCATAGTTAAGGGTAGTGTCAGGTCTGTCTCCCACTCGATTGCTCTTCCTGCTTCCCTTAAGCCATAAGTGTACACAGAAGCTTTGATATATTTCTCTCTCTTTTTTGCTTTCTTTCTCTCCTTTATTTTTTCCCTTTTTCCTTCCTTCCTTCCTTCCCTCTTTCCTTCCCTCCTTCTTTCCCTCCTTCCTTTCCTCTTTCCATCCTTCCTTCCTTCCCTCCTTCCTTCCTTCCTTTTGAAGGCAAAGGCTGCAGTGTAAATCTTCTGAGAGATTGAGGATAAGGTATGCTAAACCAGAAAACCCAACTAGAAGAAGTAGAGTATGCTTCAGTTCTGACAAATATGCAAAAGACAAAATAGTGATGTTTAGTGTTCTGAAGATAAACCTCTTAAATTCACATATCCAAAATTTTCCCCAAAGGAAGTGGATAAAAATGTTCTGGATTATTGGATGCTATAGTATCTGATTTTAAAGGATTATGTAGATATGAAGAAAAGAGACAGCTGCCAGATATGACCTGACAGTTTGTAGTATGGCCTGATGTTAAAGAATGGGGCCAGATAATTTTCTCATACAAAGATCTGTATTTAATTTTATAAAGCAACAAGATGAATACACTGAGAAAGAAATGGGTAAAAGAGGTGAAATGAATTCTGACTACTAGCACAATTCGTAATGAAAGTACTCTGAAATTCTTTAATCTCTCTCCAGAATAAGCAGAACCTTTTCATAAATTACTTAAATTATTTGAACACAAGTCATTTTAATCAATAAATCTCTTTTAAAGTTGCCTATGTGCACAAAGATTACAAGAAAACATGACAGTTTTATCAGGACAATTTCTTCATCATAAATGTTTAATGAATCTCTGCTGTATACAAAATAAAAGCCCTCAATTTTTGTTTGGTATTTAATCAGGTATAGCCTACTCTCTTTAACTTTCATGTTCTATCCACTTTATGTCCTACAATATTCATGTATATGAACTATCACTGTCTATTTGTATGTCTTTGTTCTGTGCTTGATAGAGGTAAAAAGGATGGGAGGGAGAGATAAGATAACACATGTGTGTGTACCAGCCACAGAGTCACATGCATCAGATTCAATGTATCATTTAATTTTCACATTACTTCCTCAAAACTTAATCAAGCCAAGTCTTTGACCACACTATTGAACTGAATCTGATTTTGCCAACATCTTCAATGTTCTTCACATTCTGAAATCTAAAGCCAATCATCATCCCTAAAGTTAACTTAATTGTAATATTTGGTACAGAAAACCCCTGTCATTTTAAAATAGTTTCCTTATCTGGCTAACTACACTCTATATTCATTCTGGTTTTCCTCATCCTTCACTGGTTGATCCTTTTCAAAAGGAAGATTCTCCCCGCAGTCTTGATTACTAAATATCCCCCTTCTTGTTCAGTCATTATAGCTTTCCTCTTTTGAAAATATAAACATTACCCCCTGAGAATGTCTCAAATCATTGACACATTTGAAATACCATCAGTACATACTGGTAGCCCCCAATTTTATAACTTAACTCAGACTTTTACATGAAACCAAGACATATGTATCCAATATTTCATCCATATCTTTACCTGCACTGACTATATAACAAGTCTCTCAAACTAAATATCCCCAAACCAGCCTTCTTATCTTTCCTTTAAGCCTTGTCTTGAAGAATCTACCATTTCATCAGTTACAGTTTCCTGCTGGTATCTCATGAGAAGCCCCTATGTTTCTAGAGGTAGTACATTTGCTATCCCACAAACTCAATAACAGCATACAGATGTGATGCACACAACTGATGTGTAACATATGGGCTGTACCTTTTCTAACTCTTCAGTCCTTTCCCTCTCCTCCAACAGCACTAGATTAACAAGAGGACAAACTTGAACACATTGCTGTTTCCTTCACTTCTCTTATTCTTTTTATCATCTGTCACATTTTTCGTCTGATTTCCAAAATAGAAAATAGTATTAAGAAATATGACTAGTAAACCTGGAAGAACAATTGCTGGATCCAAGTCCACTGAGTTGACAGGATGTGAAGGATTAATTTACCTGTGTTTTGCTTTCTATGGAAATGTCAAGTTTTATTCCTATGGGTGATATCATAAGTTTAATTGTCTCTACTTTAGTGGTTATGTGTTCATCAACTATTGGTGGCATACTGGTCTACAATATGACCTAAATAATTGTGCATAACAAAAACTACAGTCACTGGAATAAAAAGACTTTTGCTATAATTTATTATCTATAAAAATATTTTAGAGACAAAAAATGGAACAGAGATTGAAGGAAAGGCCATCCAGAGACCACCCCACCTAGGGATCCATCCCATCTGCAGGACCAAACCCCCACACTATTGCTGATATCAAGAAGCACTTGCTGACAGAAACCTGGCATGGCTGTTCCCTGAGAGGTTCTACTAGCACTTGACCAATACAGATGTAGATACTCACATCCAACCATCAGAATGAGCCTGGGGACCCAAATGGAAGAGTTATGGAAAGGACTGAAGGAGCTCAATGGAACTGCAACCCCACAGGAAGAACAGTATCAACTAACTGGACCATGCAGAGCTTCCAGGGACTAAACTACCAACCAAGGAGTATACACAGAGGGATCCATGGCTCCAGCTGCATATGAAGCAGAGGATTGCCTTACTTGACATCAATAGGAGAGGGGGCCCTTGGTCCTGTGGAGGCTTGATGCCTGAGCATAGGGGAATGCTAGAACAGTGAAGTGGGAGAGGGTGAGTGGGTGGTGGAGCACCCTCATAGAGGCAAATGGGGAGGAGATGGGGAGTTTATGGAGGGGTAACCAGGAAGGGGGATATCATTTAAAATGTAAATGAATAAAATGATTAATAAAAAATATTTCATAATTTTTGTTTTGTTTCCTAGTTTGTGAAAAGGTTAATAACATTTACCTTGTAGGGTTTTTGTCTTAGAAATTACAGTAGCAAAATCACAGAAAATAATACCTGATTTTCTCTCCAGTGACCTTCTAAGGTGGGACCAGCCAGGAGGCACAGGCCTCAGAAGTGGTAGGGCAGCCGGTGCAGGATTATTTCTACCTCCCTCTTTACCTAGGAGGAGGTACTGCAGATCCACAGCCCTCTCTGCCCCTTCCCCACAAGTGGAGAGCTTGCCTTTGGGGATTGCTCCAACCCAGAGACTCAGGAGGAGATACTGGAGATCCACAGCCCTCTCTGCCCCTTCTCTGCAAGTGGAGAGCCTGTCTCCAGGGGTTGTTCTGACCCCAGGACTCAGGACGGATGACTGATCCCCAGCCCACTGCACACAGGTCTTACCTGAGGAGAGCTGATCTCCCAGAAGTGCTGACACAGGCTTACAGACCCACAGGAGGAACAAGCTCCAGCGAGAGACAGCAAGAACATCTATCACCACAGATCAACAGATGGTGAAAGGCAAATGTAAGAATCTTACCAACAGAAACCAAGGCTTTATCAGAACCTAGTACTCCCACCACAGCAAGTCCTGGATTTCCCAAAACACCAGAAAAGCAAGATTTGGTTCTAAAATCATACCTCATGATAGTGATAGAGGAATTCAAGAAGAGCATGAATAACTCCCTTAAAGAAATATAGAAGAACACAGGTAAACAAGTTCAAGCCCTTAAAGAGGAAACAAACAAATCCATTAAAGAATTACAGGAAAGCACAACCAAACAGGTGAAGGAACTGGACAAAACCATCCAGGACCTAAAAATGGAAATAGAAACAGTTAAGAAATCACAAAGAGAGACAACTCTGGAGATAGAAATCCTAGGAAAGAAGTCAGGAAGCATAGATGCAAACATCGCAAACAGAATACAAGAGATAAAAGAGAGAATCTCAGGTGCAGAAGATACCATAGAAAACATTGACACAACAGTCAAAGAAAACACAAAATGCAAAAAGTTCCTAACGCAAAACATCCAGGAAATCCAGGACACAGTGAGAAGACCAAATCTGAGGATAATGGGCATAGAAGAGAGTGAAGACTTCCAACTTAAAGGGCCAGTAAATATCTTCAACAAAATTATAGAAGAAAACTTCCCTAACCTAAAGAAAGAGATGCTCATGAGCATAAAGAGGCCTATAGGACTCCAAATAGACTGGACCAGAAAAGAAATTCCTCCCTCCACATAATAGTCAAAACACCAAATGCACAAAACAAAGAAAGATTATTAAAAGCAGTGAAGGAAAAGGGTCAAGTAACATATAAAGGCAGGCCTATCAGAATTACATCAGACTTCTTGCCAGAGACTATGAAAGCCAGAATATCCTGGGTTGATGTCATACAGACCCTAAGAGAACACAAATGCCCAGGTTACTATACCCAGCAAAACTCTCAATTACCATAGATGGAGAAACCAAAGTATTCCATGACAAAACCAAATTTACACAATATATTTCCACAAATCCAGCCTTTCAAAGGGTAATAAATGGAAAACTTCAACACAAGAAGGGAAACTACATCCTAGAAAAAGCAAAAAAGTAATTTTCCAACAAAATTAAAAGAAGATAGCCACATGAACAGATTTCCAACTTTAACAATAAAAATAACAGGAAGTAACAATTACTTTTTCTTAATATCTATTAATATCAATGGACTCAATTCCCCAATAAAAAGACATATACTATCAGACTGGATATGTAAACAAGACCCAACATTTTGTTGCATACAGGAAACCCACCTGAGTGACAAAGACACTACCTCAGAATAAAAGGCTGGAAAACAATTCTCCAAGTCAATAGTCCCAAGATCAGAAATGAAAAGGGAGACATAACAACAGACACTGAGAACATCCAGAAATCATGAGAACATCCAAAAATCATGAGAACCTACTACAAATGCCTATATGCAAAAAAACTGGAAAACTTGGATGAAATGGACAATTTTCTAGACAGATTCCAGGTACCAAAGTTAAATCAAGATCAGATAAATGATCTAAACAGTCCCATATCCACTAACAAAATAGAAAGAGTCATTATTAGTCTCCCAACCAAAAATAAAAAAACCAAGGACCAGATGGGTTTAGTGTAGAGTTTTATCAGACTTTCAAAGAAGACCTAATACCAATATGCCTCAAACTATTCCACAAAAGAGAAACAGAAGATACTCTACCCAATTCATTCTATGAAACTACAATTACTACAATTACTCTGATACCTAAACCACACAAAGAACTATCAAAGAAAGAAAACTTCAGAATCTAAGAACATATCAAAATGATCATCCATCATGATCAAGTAGCCTTCATCCCAGGGATGCAAGAATGGTTCAATATTTGGAAATCCATAAATGTAATCCTCTACATAAACAAACTAAAAGAAAAAAATCATATGATCATCTCATTGGATAACCAGAAAGCATTTGACAAAATCCAGCACCCCTTCATGAAAATAAGTCTTGGAACAGGAATTCAAGGCCCATATCTAAACATAGTAAAAGCAATATACAGAAAAACAGTAGCCAACATCAGACTAAATGGAGAGAAATTTGAAGCAATCCTACTAAAATCAGTGACTAGGCAAGGCTGCCCACTCTCTCCCGACCTATTCAATATTGTACTTGAAGTCGTAACCAGAGCAATTAGACAACAAAAGGAGATCAAAGTGCTACAAACTGGAAAGGAAGAAATCAAATTATCACTATTTTCTGATGATATGATAGTATACTTAAGTGACCCCAAAAATTCCACCAGAGAACATCTAAACCTGATTAAAAAAAAAAAAACTTCAGCAAAGTATCTGGTTATTAAGTTAACTTAACTAAATCAGTGGCCTTCCCCTACACAAAGGATAAACAAGCTGAGAAAGAAATTAGGGGAACAACAACCTTCACAATAGTCACAAATAATATAAGATACATTGGTGTGACTCTGACTAACAAAGTATAAGATCTATATGACAAGAACTTCAAATCTCTGAAGAAGGAAACTGAAGAAGCTCTCAGAAGATGGAAAGATCTCCCATGCTCATGGATTTGCAGGATTAATATAGTAAAAATCTTGCCAAAATCAATCTACAGATTCAATGCAATCCCTATCAAAACCCCAACTCAATTCTTCACATACTTGGAAAGAGCAATTTGCAAATTCATCTAGAATAACAAAAACCTAGGATAGCAAAAAATATTCTCAACAATAAAAGAACCTCTGGTGGAATCACCATCTCTGACCTTAAGCTGCACTACAGAGTAATTGTGATAAAAACTGTATGGTATTGGTACAGTGACAGGCAAGTGGATCAAAAGAATAGAATTGAAGACACAGAAATGAACCCACACCCCTATGGTCATTTGATCTTTGACAAAGGAGCTGAAACCATCCAGTGGAAAAAAGACAGCATTTTCAACAAATGGTGCTGGCTCAACTGGCAGTTAGCATCTAGAAGAATTCAAAACGATCCACCCCTATTCCTTGTACAAAGGTCAAGTCCAAGTGGATCAAGGACCTCCACATAAAACCAGATACACTGAAACTAATAGAAAAGAAAGTGGAGTAGATCCTCAAACACATAGGCACAGGGGAAAATTTCCTAAACCGAACACCAATAGCTCATGCTCTAAGATTAAGAATTGACAAATGGGACTTCATAAAATTGCAAAGCTTCTGTAAGGCAAAGGACAGTGTTAACAGGACAAAACAGAAACCAACAGATGGATAAAGATCTTTATCAATCCTATATCCGATAGAGAGCTAATATCCAATATATACAAAGAACTCAAGAAGTTAGACTCCAGAGAATCAAATAGCCCTATTAAAAAATGGGGTACAGAGCTAAACAAAGAATTCTCCACTGAGGAATACCGAATGGCTGAGAAATACCTAAAGAAATGCTCTACATCCTTAGTCATCAGGGAAATGCAAATCAAAACAACCCTGAGATTCCACCTCACACCAATCAGAATGGCTAGGATAAAAAACTCAGGTGACAGCATATGCTGGCGAGGTTGTCAAGAAAGAGGAGCACTCCTTCATGCTGGTGGAAT
This sequence comes from Mastomys coucha, assembly GCF_008632895.1. Lineage (NCBI taxonomy): Eukaryota > Metazoa > Chordata > Mammalia > Rodentia > Muridae > Mastomys > Mastomys coucha. The sequence goes on along the minus strand of NW_022196900.1, from coordinate 69,944,237 downwards.
TGCAAGCTGGTACCACCCCTCTGGAAATCAGTTTGGTGGTTCCTTAGGAAATTGGACACAGCACTACCAGAGAACCCAGCTATACCACTCCTGGGTATATACCCAGAAGAGGCTCCAACATGTAATAAGGGCACATGCTTCACTATGTTCACAGCGGCCTTATTTATAAGAGCCAGAAACTGGAAACAACCCAAATGTCCCTCAATAGAGGAATGGATACAGAAAATATAGTACATCTACACGATGGAGTACTGCTCAGCTATTAAAAACAATGAATGTATGAAATTCTTAGGGGAATGGATGGACCTGGAAAATATCATCCTGAGTAAGGTAACCAAATCACAATAGAATACACATGGCATGCACTCTCTGATAAGTAGATACTAGCCCAGAAGCTCAGAATACCCAAAATACAATCCACAAACCACAAGAAATTCAAGAAGAAGGAAGACCAATGTGTGGATGCTTCATTCCTTCTTAGAAGGGGGTATAAAATACCCATTTAAGGAGTCACAGAGACAAAGTATGGAGCAGAGAAGGAAGGACAATGCAGAGACTGCGCTACCTGAGAATCCTTTCCATATTCAATCATCAAACCCAGATACTATTGTGGATGCCAGCAAGTGCTGGCTGACAGGAGCCTGATATAGCTGTCTTCTGAGAGGCTCTGACAGTGCCCAACTAATACAGAAGTAGAGACTCACAATCATCCATTGAACTGAGCATAGGGACCCCAGTGAAGGAGCCAGAGAAGGGTTTGCAGCCCCTTAGGACAAACAGAATGAACTAACTAGTACCCTCAGAGCTCCCAGGGACTAAACTATCACCCAAAGAGTACACATGGTGGGACTCATGGCTCCAGCAGCATATGTATAGTAGAGGATGGCCAAGTCGGTCATCAATGGGAGGAGAGGCCCTTGGTCCTATGAAGGTTTATGCCCCAGTGTAGGGGAATGCCAGGGCCAGGAAGTATGAGAGGGTAGGTTGGTGAGCATGGGGTGGGGGGAGGAAATAGGGTTTGTTTGGTTTTTTTGTTTGTTTGTTTGGTTGGTTGGTTGGTTTTTCTTTTTTTTATTTTGATATTTTTTTGGAGGGGTAACCAGGAGAGGAGAGATATCATTTGAAATGTTAATAAAGAAAATATCTAATAAAAGAAAAACAGAAGAGAGGTCACATGAGGTGAGAAAAACAGATGTATCCTCTCTCTCAGTCCCTTTTTGCCCCCTTAGTTGCCTAAAGAGCCATGCCTATGTTAGGGACAGCTTCACAGTGGTTCAATCTTCTCAGAAGTATACTAATTAAAAATTAATAATAATAATAATAATAATAATAACAACAATTCTTTTTACTTCCCATGTCTGCCTCTTTTATACTCATTGCACTACAATTTTGAAATAACTTACATGAAATAAAATATAAACACTTGCATTGTAAGGCAACTTTTACAAACATCAAGATCCCTTAATTCTAGAACCAAACACTTTCAGAAAGCAGGGTCTAAGCTCAGAGGCCTTTATATATTACCTGTATCCTCCAAGTCCCAGGAGACATTTTTCCCCAGGATTTTCCCTCCCCTTTCAGTTGTTCTCTTAGCTGTTCACTCATTGAATGTAGCCAGTTAAGGCTTGAATGATCACAGAATCAATGTCCCCCATGTACAATGCTCCTTTTTATTGAAATAGAGTCTTCTCTCTCATACAATACATCCCGACCACAGTTTCCCTTCCTTCCACTCCTCCCAGTTCCTCCCAGCCCCCATTTCCTCCAGACCTACTCCCCGTTCATTTCCCTTCTTCTAATGCCACGTTACCTGAGTGGCTCTGCTAATAAGTTTGGTCCAAGGACCAAGACCATAAATCCATATTCCTTGAACATGCCTGTTAAATTCTATGGTCACATTGCAACCTGACAAACCTAAAATATAGCACTGTGAAGTGATAGTGCAGCTTTTTATATGATTTATATTCTATATAGATCAACTGACTCTACTGTTAGCTGCTTGAGGACGAAGACTAAGCCTGTCACTTTTAAATTCTCCCTGTGGATTGTTCATGGCCTACAGTAGGACAAAATGGCAGAGGTAAGCCTTACACTTCATGTGACTTTGATAATTACTAACATAAGTGTGATGCTGCAGTAGGATTGTACAGGGCCTTAAAAGTGCTCAGCCCAGCAACAACTATATAAGAAGCACTCAGTAAACATGTGATATATTTAATTAACATTATCTTCATCATCATCACTAACAACTTTTAACACTAAGTAATATATACCAAATGTTCCATCTCCAAAACAAAGAAACATCTTTTTGAGTGTTCCAACACCAAGTTAAGATCTCTTAAAGAATCACACAGTTCATAGTACATCATATGTGTTTAAAATATGACAGTATTAATAATCATAAAAAGGCTAAGAGAAATGGCATTGGGCAAGTAGATGAGTACCCTGCTGCATTAGGGACTACCAGTACTTTATCCAGTAATTTTCTATTATTCTTTGGTTAACGAAGCCCTGAATCTGTTGAACGAAACACTGTGCCCAACAGAAATATGAAATAACTCAGCTTACCAGATAACAGTAGCCAATCAAACATAAGAGACAGCTACTAGATTCATTTTCTAGATAAAATGTCTTTAAAGCAGTTGATTCTGCTGAATGATATGCTCCTTATTTTTCCTCTTTGTTCCTTTTAAATTGGAACAGAATGTGTAGAGCTGATGTCCTTTACTTTAAACCATAAGTGTTCCTGAGAATATACCCAAGAACAGTGTATGATAGCACATAAAAATGGAAGATGGATCTCAGATGACATCATAGGTGATGGTCAGAACAACAACAACAACAACAAAACACGCTTTTTTTTTATGTTAGAGTAAAAGAAACCATAACCCTGTAGATCAGACATTATTTTTGTTTCTGTTATAGATAAGTCAAGCTTAACCTCAATTCATATGCCTCCTGCCCATGATTTTCCTCCTGCCCATCATAACCTTGGTCCCTGTGCTTACAGAGAAGACCCTGGTGAGTTTGTTATTGTTTTTATGGAGAAACATTATTCCTATACGTTAACTCCTTAGGCCAGTGCTCTCGTAAAGTCATCATATCCAGGTTCTATCATTTCATCCCTTTTTTTAAACTATAACAATTATTAACCTAAGCCACCTTTTCATTTTAAAAAAAAAAAGATATTTTGTGTTTCTTTTTAATTTACAGTATGAGTGTGTGTGTTTATGTTGTGTGTGTGTGTGCACGTGTGTGTGTGTGCATGAACTGTGACTAACATGAGAAGGCTGCAGAACAACTTAAAGGAGTCCAGTTCTTTCTCTCCACATGTGAGTCCCAGGGGTAGAACTCAGGCCATCAGACTTGGAGGCAAGCAATTTTCCCTGCTGAGCCATCTCACTGCGTCCTTAAGCTATAACTTCAATGTCTCATTTAAAATTAGTTTCTAGTATTTTCTAGTTCTCTCTTGTGATAACCTGAATCTCAAGGAATTATACACATTTGTTGAGTGTAGGAACTCAGACACACCTGGCTGTAGATGCACTAATGATCTAGCATCTATTCATACAAGTAAACTGAAATAATTCCACTCTGCAAGGCATATGTTGAAGTTAGATAACACATACTTCACATGAAACACCTAGCAGTGACTCACTTTCTAAATGTCAGCTTTTTCCTCCTCTGTCATCCCTTCTCTCCCACTTTATTCTGAAGCCTGAATTTGAGGGAGGAATTCTTTGAAAGGCATCATGTCTCTGTTCTCCTCTTTGGCTGTTTAGGCTAAAGGCACCTTAGCAAGCTCTCGAAGTGAAGCAACTGTTAGGTGTTCATCTCCTCTTTGGCCAAAGACAGAGATGGTACTACATGAGGCACTAAGGTGGCTCCCACAGGAGCCTGATGTCATTCCTTAAGTGTGTCCTGGCATTAGCATTTCATAACTAGACTCAAAGAAGCACAAAGCATATCTTACTCAATGAATTAGTAACACCAATAGCTCATAATGAATAAGGCTCAGCAGAACTGAGCTTTCAAAATATAAAAGCTATGTCTTCTCTTCTAATGCTGGAAAACTACATACAATTACATACATATAAGCCAAGGCTTGGTCTCAGGTACCCCATAATATTCTATTTGTCATGCCAGGCTGGCTGGGGCCATGCAGCAGCATCTAGGGGCTGTGTTTAGGTTTTCATTTGAAATAGCCACAGAGATGAGCTAGAAAGGATAAACACTGTCAGGGGAGTTTGGGAACTCAAAGTATTCTCCTTTTCTCAAAGTGCTCAACAACTAACACAACAAAACACAAGAGTGTCGACAGCAGCACTTATAAATTTTTGAACAAGGACTGTGGTTCATTGAGCAGTTGCTATCAATACAGAACCCAATGAGTCACCATATTTTATCAGGCCACACTGAAAACCCATATGATTAGTATGATTTGTATCTTGTAGCTCAAGCTGAAGAGACACGTCATCCTGTCACAGGTCACACTGTTAAAGCATAGAAAATAAATTACTAGAATCATACAATTATGGGTTTACTTTAGCATGATGTGGTCTTTTCAAAGATACCAGGTTGAAAAAGCAACCAAGATGTGCCCTCTCTCAGCTCTAAATCAAAATATTGAATCCTAAAATTGCTTAGGTGGTTTACAGTTCTATCAAGACTTGAAGTAGCAAATAAAATCCTGTGTCCTATATGTCAAACATTAAACATATATTCATGAACATTTACAGACAACCTATTCAATTATGTTACTTCCAAGCTCAGAACTACACAGCAAGATGGAATTAGTTATGCAAGAAATTTACTGAGACAACAGTAACAGATAAAGAAAAAAAATAATGAGTAGGTAGGAAACTGCTTAAGATCTATGAAACAGAGAAAGGACCAGTAATAGGTAGTAAGAGCATCAGACCATAGCAAAAACCTATGGTCTGATGGAGAAACAGAACTTGAATACTGCCTGAGTTCTGCCACTGGACAGCAGGATACTTTATTTTAAGTCACATAACTGGATTAAGCAATATAAGCAGAGAATTGGGAAAGCATTGTTCCTAGGTGTATCTTTGAGAATATTTCCAGAAGGTTATGTCTGTGGACTGATGAGGACTATTTTGTCCTCCGTATGGACAGACTCCATTCAACTGGAGGATCTAGGTAGAACAAACAGCAGAGGAAAAGTGGATGTTCTCTTTCTTAGAGCAAAGGAATCCTTCATCTCCTATCTTGGATTTAGAACTCCATGTTCATAAGGACTCTGGTCCTCATGCCAACGACTTCCTGAACCTCCCCAGGCTTTGAGCCTTGGATAAAGAGATCTAATACCAACTTCCTATTTCTGAAGTTCTCGGTCTTAAACTTAACAGTTTTCTGCGATCTCTCTGCAATTTTCAGAAGCTTGCTTAAGTTTTCTTAGCCTCCATAATCATATGAGTTAATTCATCTACTAAATCAACTGCCTCTGTCTCTGTCTCTGCATCTTCATTACAATCTCTCTATAAAATAAGACATATAAATGTTCACATCCTGGAGATATACGTCAATAGTATGGACTGAGGAGAACTAAGGGACCTCCTCTGATGGATACAGGAGGCAGGAGTTGAGAAGGAGATTCAAAATGTGTACAGCAGAATATACAAATGTTTCCCTGGTTGTCAGAATTCAACTGGGTTTTACCAGATCAGTTTCTCTATAGGTTTAGAAAGCACTTTTTCTCTACTCTCCCTGTGGAAGTCCTGAGCAAACACTTAGAAAATAAAGGTCAGTTGGCAAAATAAGCTCCCGCCACCCCACCGCCTCCACTACGACAGCTAGTCTTGAGAACTTAACTATTATCCATTAATTTCTTGAGGAAACATTATAAATTCCTTCATTCTAAGTTCCACAATCATAAATTCATTATATTATACAACATTATTTGGTGCTAACAGCCCAAACGTTCATTCTCACAGCCCAGGAGCCCCTTCTAATCACTCCTGTCTACTTACTGCAAAGCATGCTGCACATATCCATGTTACTGTGACAAATGTCCAAGAGAGTGCTGAAAAGTGATCCTCTTGGCTCTACAAAAGTTTTCTTCTTGTCACTACTGTGTAAAACCTGCCCTAAGCCATCATGCTAGTCAGGGACAATCCCTTTAATAGGGTGATTGTTCTTTTGGCTTATCAAATCCTAGACACAGAAATATAAAATTCTAGCACTTCTTAGGACTTAGCATAGATTGCTTCCTGGAGAACTAACACATCAACCTCTGTGCCTTGTCCAGGTTATGTAAATAAGTTTAGAAGGCATACTAGGCTCTGGTAAGCTTGATAGTTAACAAAGAAGCTTTATGTTCCTCCAAAGAACTAATTAACATGTATACTTAGAGATAAAATTTTTAAGAGTGGTTAATTAATTAATGCTTAATGGAATGTAAGCTTGGATATATAACAGTTATTTGACATACGTGTACTTTCTTAGGGCATAAGATTTCAACATGTTGGTACCCACTCGAGTAATGTATACAAATATTACTAAAGTAGTTTCTGGAGCTAATTTTAGCCTGTACAAGCCACAAAGTGGGGGCTGTATGTTGTAGATGGGTCTGTTGTTGTTTGTATGTTGATGATAATTCTGCTCTCCTGGGAAGAGCTGCAGACAAGTCATACTCAGGTGACTTCTTGTGAACCAATGCCTAATGAATAAAGGAGCCAATCACTGGGTGAGTAGGTAGGACTTCTGTGTTGGACAGAGGAAAAGAGGAAGCAGGAGAGAGTTAATTTTGAACAGGGATAGGGTGAGGACAAGATGTAGCTATGAGGGTCTCCCGGTTTCAATGGCAGATCTATCAAGATTCACCACTGGAGGATTTAGACTTAATAAGGCTTACAAGATTTCGATTTTAGTTGCTGCATCCAGCGACTGAGTTACTGTCGTTTCTGAACTAAGTTTGTGTTGTGTTTTCCTTCACAAGGCAGCACATCTGGGTTCAATTTACAGCGGTAAAGCCTAGGTTTGCCAGATGTGCACCACAAAGGCTGTAGAGGGTTTGAAGCACCAGGATGGCATGGTAACGACCTGCCAGTGGGAACCTAGCAAACTGGGTGGAGAGATTGTGCAATTCTGAGACAGTGTCTCCAGGAGATAAACCAGGTCAGCCATTGCATGCCAGTGCATGGCCAGTCTGTCCCACAGGGCAGAGAGTTGCCTGTGTATGGCACAAGTGCAGGAACATGCTGGTTCATTTTTAATATTTCCCTCAACAGTTGTATCTAAACAATCAAGCAAAGAGGGATGCATAAGGAGGGCTTGATAGAGATTGTTAAAACATGAACATTACTATAGCAATGGCAACAACAATCCTTTCCAGAAAGACTCAAATTAGATATACAATAATCAAGAAGTTATATAATCAAAAGCAATATAGAAAATAAAATTAATAAAATAGATAAAACATTTCATTATAGAAAAACTTACATCTATGATAAAACCATAAATTTAAGTGAAAGAAGCATATGAATATTTCCATAGGTATACTTACTGTAATATTTAAAATTATAAATAGATTATAAACCACAGAAAATTATAGTCATAAAGCACTATCACTTAATGACTGGATTATTCTAACCAATGCATTGTCAAGTGACTTATGTATCATGTCAACATTTAGAATCAACCCACACAAATATAGATGGCAAAAAATTAATGTAAATGCTTTATTTTATAGTGTATTTCTCTTATACAATTGACCTGTACAGTGTGTTACTACAGAGATTTCAGTAGGCAACTGTAATACAATGGTAAATATTTTATGTCTCTAAACATGATTTAAACAAAGAAGATACAATAAAAACAAACAAGTTATAGATTGTTTAGCTACATTACAATTTTATGGGATCACCATCATAATTATATTCCACAACTGATCAAAATGTTCTATGGTATATAACTGAGTATATTACATAATCATGTTACATAATATAGCATACATTTTGTATGAAATGATGCATGTAATGAATACTAATGTATTAAGTACAATATATAATATTCCATATTCTCTATACAATTCAATAGTCCTACAATTGACTTGTATTCTAAGGTTTATGTAATAAGTCAAACAAGTCAAATAATTCAGTACAAATTTAAAAACAAAATAAATTATATACACAAACCGAGGCAATAAAATTGAAAAGTAGTAAGAATGTGATGATACAAAATTCTAAAGAGGAAGCAAATTTCCTGAGGGGAATTTATAATTGCCAGCCCCTTGAGGATACTTTCCAACTCTGGATACATCTGACTATGAGCCTTAATCCAAGCAGAGTGTTCTTGTTGTTTTTGTTTGTTTGTTTGTTTGTTCCTGGGAGGGGAAACTGGGAAAAGAAAAATCATATGACGTGTAAATAAAGAAAATATCTAATAATAATAAAAAAAAAGAAAACGAAAGGAGTCTGAGCTGCAGTCAAGGGCTTCAGTAATAGCATGGAAATGTGTCAGGCCTCTAAGACAAAGCTTACTTCTACCACATATTTGATGACTTCTAGAGTTAGCTCATCTTTTAAGTAATTGCGTACCATATACAAACGTCAACTCCAGATAGATTATATATATAAATGTTGTAAGAAAAGCCCAGGAGATATTTTGATAACCTTGAAATAAATATACATTTTGAAAATAGGACAAAGAAACCAACTTCCAAAGAAAAATAATTGATTACTTGCACTAAAATCTATACATGAACTAATGTGTTCGCAGTTCACCTATCTAACATAGGACTTAAATTCAGAATATTAAAAGAGATTCTTAAATCAGTAAGAAAACAACATATCAACTGAAGGAAAACTCAGAAGAGATTTGAAAAAGCATTTCATAGAAAGGGCTGACCTAGAGTAGAACTAAGCACAAGTCACAAAAACATCAATAAAATGATTCCTAATGATCTTCTGCTATACTCATAGATCAGTGTCTATGCAAGTTGTCATCAGAGAAGCTTCCTCTGGCAGCTGCTGGAAGCAGATGCAGAAACGAACAGGCAAATTTTAGGAAGACCTTGGGGAACCATTTGGAAGACGGGGAGAAAGGATAGTAGAGGCCTTAGGGCTCAAGAAAACCGGGAGATTACAGCCCTCAGAATCAACTAACGAGGGCTCATAGGGGCTCAGAGAGACTGAAGCAGCAATCATGGAGCCTGCACGGCCCTGCACTAGGCCTTCTCTATACATGCTATGTTTGTTTACCTTTAGGTTTTTGTGGTACTCTTAACAGTGTGAGTGGCAATGTCTCTGATTCTTATGCCTGTTTGTCAGACCCTTTGCTTCCTATCAGGCTGCCTTGCCCAGCCTTCATATGAAGGTTTATGCCTAGACTTACTGTATCTTGCTATGCTATGCTTGACTGATATTAAGAGAGTGGGAAGACTGCTCTTTTCTGAAAGGAAATGGAAAATGGAGGAGGTAGAAATGGGAGCTGGGAGGAGTGGAGGGGAGGCTGTGGTGGGATGTACTGTATGAGAGAAGAATAAATAAAAAGAAAAATGGGGGTAAAGGCAATGGGAAGGACCAAGTAAACTATCTGAAATGTGATTAAAGCCTTTCAGCATTGGGAAACTACAAGGTAATACTACATTGATATATCTCTTCATACCTAATCAAATCCAATAAAAAAATTACCAAACAAGACAAATGTCATGAGTAGGGAAAACTGAGTATGTTAGTATAACTATTTTGACTTATTAACAACAGAATAGATAAACTGTGTTTGTGATTAACTAGGATAACAAAAATCACAAGGACTAGTGTGGGTTAAAAAAACAAACAGGTTTTAAGAATTCTATAGACTAATAAAAATCTAATATCATGACGCTGGTAGATCTTGGGTTTAGTGAAGACCCTCTTTCTGAATTTCAAAAAGATGTCTTTTGTGCTGTGTCCTCACATGATGGGGAGTAGAAAGATGCAATCTCTCTTATGTCTCCTCCTATATAGGGCAACAATTCTACTGGAACCAACCACACTCAGAAGCTAAACCCAAGTTCACTGCACTTGATATTAGTATTCAAAATATTGGGTTTAGTGTCACAGAAAATCCTGGGATCTAAGTTGAATAGGGTATAGGGATCTAATATACAAAGCGCCTTGTCATACTATACATATTGAAACAAATCTAGCCACTGAAGGTGTGTCAATGGTAGACCAGAAGAATCCTTGTATTCACTTTGTTTTCAGAATTAATCTCATTATTCAGAAGATACAAAGCCACCAGAACTAAAATCAGAAACCAGCTAATATCTAACACATGAATAGCAACATAAATTGAGCCCTAGAAAAGTAGCCATTCTAAAGCCTTCTGAAAAATGTCCCATCATCATAATGGGAAGAGACTATACTTGAAAAAGAACTGAAGGCAGTTTAAGAAAAATGATGATAGTAAAATATTTTACAAGTGTACATCTTCACACATGTGACATACCACACCTGAGATATACTGAGTCCTTATAACAATGTGATAAGAGCAATATTTTGGTATCCTACTTTAAAATGAGGGACATTTACCAAACACCATACAGTAGTAAGTAGAAGACCATGAGTTCGAATGGAGGAAATCTGAATTTTGATACAGAATGCTCTGTTTATTCATTTGTTCAACAGGCATTATTAGGTCCATACCACATGCCAGGGACTCAACTGCAGACGGCATGCAAACATGAATTAAAGGAACCCAACTTCATAGAGTGGCAGAACAAGGGACCAGGTATATGGAGAGAGAAGGTGCTGAGGAAGAGGAACTAGCTAACTAACACCCAGATACATGAACAATTTTTTCTGTAGTGGATCAAGAAAGTTTTGGCAATGAGAATTTTAAATGGTTATCTCAAAGTAAACATAAGGGAAGCCAGAGAAGAATGAAGAAAGTCACTTTAGATAAGATAGAATATGTGTATAAAACATACCATGTTATGATAACAATGTCACATAACTAGAAAAAAAAGGCTGGGGAAAAAGTAGGCAGAAAGAAGGAAGTTACCCATTTCTCTTGGAACAACATTACCGTCATCTCCATTGAACGAGCTAACATATAGAGCCTAGGTCTCATAGGAACAAACATGAAGATTCAATTATTTGTTAAAAGCTCCAAGAAAATGACATTTTTAACTTTTTTTCTTTTAAGTTTTCTTAAAAGAAACAAAAGCAGAACTGAAGCTTTGCTCATTAGGCAACTTACTTTAAGGTAGTTTTTAGTAAGATTCAGGTGTTGTTCTTGTAATAGAACACTGTTGCCAAGGTGATAAAGACTTAAACAATGAAATAAATATAATTGCAACAAACATGTTCTGAGAAGAGACCAACTCCCTTTGCAAAAAGGACTCAGGGTATTTGAAATAGCAAGAAGTCTCTCATTTCAGCACAGAGAGAAGAGGACTCTGCTCCGGGGGCTGGCTTATCTTAAAAGCATGCCTACAGTCTAGAGCACGATTTTTATAGGCTGTATCTCTAACCCCCCTTAATTTATGTAGTGGAATCTTAAAACATTGTGGATTCTAATGTGGAAAACAGTCTGCCTTAGTCAAGGTTAGGACATTATCTTACCACATTGTCTCCTTCCATGAATTTACTTCAGGGACTTAGTCCTCAAAGGTATTCTCATATCTTAGGTAGGATGTGATTATTTATACATGGGAAATGACAATAAAATTATTCATGGTCACTACTTACATGTGACTTTTCTCTAACCAAATTTTCAAATTCCTTCCATTTTAAAGGAAACATGCATAATCTGGCACAGTATTGTGTATAATGCACTGCATAGTAATGGCACTGCTTTCCATTTATGTACGCTTTTTTAGATTTTATCAAAATTTTCATACTCTCTAATGTAATCTTAATAAAATGCTTTATTATTTTTCTATAAACACTACTTTGTTTATAACAATGAAGACAGGGCTCATGGAAACAGGTTATTCTTCCAGGGATACAAATGTGGTTTCATTTAGAACAAAGTCTTGACCTACTAGGTTAAATGACTACATCCCTAACAATCCCTCTACTAAGATACAATCTGTCTACTATGGTATGGCATAATGTTTAATAAAACCTAGCAAAAGCAATTTTCAAAAATTAAAAGACATAAGGACAGTATGCTGTTAAGTTCAAACCTCTTCCCATTGCATTTGCACTATAAACACAGTGAAAGAAATACATGTGCAGATTTCAGGATTACACCTGAAACACACTACCTTTATTTCTATTATATCAAACAATTGTTTCCACCTTGTGACACATTATAAAAATATTAACTACAGTTAATACTAAAATTTAATATCAATAGTACAAAAAATCTAATGAAAATTACTTTTAGTAATATTCTGGTCCTAGTTTCAATTCTAATTAAAACTTCCTTAACACAGGACATATGACAACTCCTCTAAACTCACTCCCTTTTTAAATCAATAGTATATATTTAACAAATGTATACAAAATTAAGTAATAAATATATAAAGCTTTTAAAATAATCATGAAAGTGCTGATCAATAAATGGCATTCATTTTGTTTACTTTGTTTTTATGGCTGTTAGTATTGCTGCTATTACACAATAATTTCCTTTTGCTGCCAGTGAATAAAAGCAATATTACTGGATAGTGAAGGGTAACAAACCAGAACTATACACAAAGGTATAAAAAGGATTCAAATAGGAAAAGAAGTCAAATTATCTCTATTTACAGATGTTATGATATTATATATAAGAGCCCCCAAATTTCACTAGAAAACTTTTAAAAACAATCAAAATTTCCTCAAAGAGGCATGTTACAAAATCAACCTAAAGAAACCAGCAGTCGGGCTGGAGAGAAGGCTCAGAGGTTAAGAGCACCAAGTGCTCTTCCAGAGGTCCTAGCAACCATATGGTGGTTCACAACCATCTGACACCCTCTTCTGGTGTGTCTGAAGACAGCTACAGTGTACTTACATATAATAATAAATAAATAAATAAATAAATAAATAAATAAATAAATAAATAAATCTTAAAAAAAAGAAACCAGTAGTCTTTCTGTATACCAACAACAAACAGACAAAGAAAGAGATCATACACATAGATTCATTTACAACAACATCACAGACAATAAGATTCCTTGGAATAATAACCAATGAGAAGTAATGAGTACGTAAGCCTTGTAATAAGTAACCAAGTAAATGAAAAACCTCTACAATAAAAATTTAATATCTCTAAAGAATGAGATTGAAGAAAACAATAGAAAAATGGAAAAATATACCATGTTCATGCATCAGTAGAATCAATATTGTGAAGTGACCATCTTACCATGAAAAAACTTACAATGTCAATGCAATCCCACCTAAAATACCGTAACATTCATTAAAGAAATATAATATAAAATAATCAAGATCATATGAAATTTAAAAGGAATCCAGAGAGCCAATGCAATTCTGAGCAAAAAGAAAGCTAAAGGGATTGCTATTGCAGAGTTCAAAATATATTATAGAGCTATAATAATAAAAACAATATGGTAATGGCAAAAAAGCACATGTAGACTAATGTAATAAAACAGAAGACCCAAATATTAGTGCTTACAAGTACACCCACCTATTGAATGAGGACTCAAGGGTGCTGACAGTACTGTAAGCCCAATGACCACTGAAAGAAAATGAAATTAGCCCCTACCAAAGCCTGGCTATTGACTGCCCAGTGCACACTGGACAGTCCTGAAACCAAATCTCCTGCCAAAACATACTCTACAGGTTGTATTTCTTTATCTTTGCATCTATATACATATATTTGTGTATGTAAAAATAATAATCAAATAAAAAGAAGCTATCAACTTAAAAATGGAAGAAATGTGAGAGGGCTTGAGGGATGAGGAAACACGGGAGGGCTTGGAGGGAAGAAGACTGCATGGGGGAAATAAACTTAATGTCAATTTAAAAGTGGTTTTTAAGAGTTAATATTTTCAAACATTTTTTTAAAAAGTACTTGTGCATAGACTATTATAGGTGCCTTAGACCACAATAAATCCATATTGTTAAATAATTTAGGGGTTTATATGAGTCATCATAAAATAATCTTGTCTGTGAATACAAGGATGCCAAAATTAGCAAAACTGCACTTCATGAGTCTAAGGCATTTCTTTTTCATAGCAGTCTCAATAGTAATGAAACTTGAATGTCTAATAGTACTTTAGAGGTTTTTATTTGATTTCTTTTAACAGAGATTCACTTTCAATGATATACGAGGCTGGCCTCAATTTTTTCTTCTTGCTTATTTTTTGTTAGAAGCACTTATATTTAACAAAACTTATATGTTCAGATGAGTGGAGGATAAACTACATTTTTGTTCTCCATTATCAGAAAAGAAAAATAAAGAAACAGGGAGTCTTTTTACTGATTTAAAATATGTTGCCTATTATTTACCCATTGCATTAATAACCACATAACATGTAAATTTGCAATGACATTAGTCTTTATTGCTACAAACAATTTCATTATTTCTGCTGACAATACAGTGTTCTCTGAACAATGCATACTGTCACTGCACTTGGAGAGGCAACGTTTCTAGAAGTTTCATGATGGTATTATAGAGTTTTCATGATGGAATACTGAAGCCAGGCAAACTCTGAATTTCCATATTTCAAGTATCACATGTTATGTTTATACACTTACTAATAATTGCTAGGAAGTAACCCAAAGTGGCCATGCCTAACATCCCACCACTTGGGAGCTGACACAGGAGTACCAGATCAGGCTCAAAGCCATCGTTGGTTATAGTGTAAGGCACTGCTTCAAACAAAAACAGAAATAAAACCACCACCACTATGACAAAACCATGAGAAATAAATCAAACATTTTAAATAGAAAAATAGAATCAAGTTTATATTTATTATACTATGGTTCTCAGCAATATTAAATATGGTAGTAATGAAATCTGACTTTTTCTTGGGTAAACATGTCAAAATTTAAGAGTATGGAAAGTAAGTTTTTAAAAAGTGGGGCTATATTCAATTTGTGAAACAATTTTAAAGGCTTTGAAAACTAGATAGCAAAGACATGATCCTATAAGATAGGAACAGCTGTTTGGACCCCTGGGATTGACCCGCCTGAAGTTGCCGGGCTGCAGAACAAAGGAATGCAAAGGAGACTACGTTGACTGGAGCCAATACAGCTCATAAGGCAGAGTCCTAAGAAGAAAAGAGATAGACAAAAAAGAAAGCTCTGAGTCCCTGGAAATGGTTTCCCTCAAGTATGCACCAGCCTGCACTTGTATGGAAATGGTCTCAGAGGAAAGACTAAAAATTACAGAAGGGACACTACGGTGCTCTAATGTATCAGCATCATTTCACATCACCATGACCAAACGCCTGACAAGAATAATTTAAGAAAAGAGCAGGTTATTTTAGAACACAATCTGAGTTAATCATGGAATTTGGAGGTAGGCAAGAAAAAGGTGCTATAGTGACACCGTGTGAAGCTATTTAATCATATCTAGGTGATCAAGTACCAGAGAATAGTCCACATGAACTTCAAACCTCAAAGCCCTCCTGGAATATTCTTCCAACAAGGACCTACTTCCCAAAGGTCACAAAACCTTTCAGGACAGCACAACATTTCTGAAAATCCAGAAGCATGTTCTTTTCTCAACAAGAAAAGAAAAATCTTAATATTTGAGGTGTTTAATTTACTCAGAAGGTATTGCCTTGACAAAGAGATATTATCTAAACACAAAAATGTTCAGACATAACAGGACAAAAATTTCAATGTGTGAAATCTAATGAAAAGTACCAGATACGTGAGCAAGTAGAGCACAGTAATGGGAAAGGAAACTTAGGTGATCAAAACTAAAATTACGCAGAAGACCAAATTAGTACATAAAGATATTGAAAGGCACTATTGGGTATGCTAAGAAGCAATGGAATGAACTGTTCTTTCAAAGAAAACAAGTCATTCACTTTAAGCAGAGAGAGATGTGAAAAAGGAAGAGAGCATCCACAAACTTTGAGTTAGCTTCAGATGGACTAACATGTAGAGTCCACACAGAAAATGTGGGAAAATGGTGTGTGTGTGTGAGTGTGTGTGTGTGTGTGTAATTTTCTCTATATAAAATTATATAATTAATAAAAAAATGACTAAATAAGCCTAAAATAGTCATTTAGGGACAACAAAAAGAAACATGAAAAATACCAATTATAATAATTTTTTTACAAAAAACAATCAATAAAATATGTTAAAATATCTGAAGGCAAACATAACACATTAAAGAATATAAGTAAGTTATTTGTTGGAGTTCAGACTAAAACTACACAGAATGCAACTTTTTAAAATTTGGAAGATAAAATGTTCAGCATAGACTTTTCTGCCTAGCAAAAACATCTTCCTAAATGCCTTTCCAAAAGCCTTTATCAGACATATGTGTAGAGAAATAACTCAAAAACAACAGTTTTGAACTACAAAAATAAAGAATTTCTTTGGAAAGAAAGAAAAATTTTATAAATGTATATAAAATGTAGATGTAATCAGAAAGATAAAAACACTAAAAGAATATATATACAAAATGAAATAATTATTTTCTTCAAAGATTTAAGTGTTTAAGCATAACTTATAACAATGAACAACAAATTTTATAGCAAACAAAAAAGTATATCAAAACTATCACAGGCTAGGGATAAAGATCAACTAGTAAAGTGCTCGGATGTAAGTATGGGTAAATGAGGCAGACTGGCACTTGATTAATCCCATTACCAAGGGGGCAGAGACGGGGGCTCCCTGGGAATTACTAGATAGACAGCCTTGCTTACTTAGCAAGTTCCAGATGAGTGAAAGACTCTTGTCTCAAAAGAAGAAGGTGGATGGCACATTACGAATGACACCAGAAGTTGTTCTCTGGCTTCCACATGAACATGTACATGCATACACACACATGCACACCCAAACACACATGAACATGCATATGCATGAACACACACACTCAAAGTAAAACACAGAGTATATGGGGATCAAGCAACATAGAAGTCTCCTTCTGTAAGATTCTAATATAAGCACTGGTATAATATTATTTGAAATTTCTGATAAAGTGAAGCTACAGACACTGAAAGCCCTGAAACACATTCTTTTTAAAATTATATATTTAACTCTTTGAGTATACTATACAATATATTTTGATGATATCCAAATATAAAATAATTTCTAAATAGATATGCCAAAGAATTACAGCTAATTAAACCAAGTAATTCAACCAAGAAAAGAGACACAATCATCAAAAATTGTTTGATTTTATGAAAGGATACACTAAAAGAGGGTAAAATTAACAAAGAATAGAAAAAAAGAATATTTTTATTGGGTATTTTATTCATTTACATTTCAAATGTTATCCCCTTTCTCAGTTTCTCTGCCCCCCACAAGAAGCCTCCATTCCATCCCCTCTTCCCCTGCTTCTATGAGGGTGTTCCCCTACCCACCCAACCACTCCCACCTCTCCACCTTCGAATTGCCCTACACTGGGGCATCCATTGAGCCTTCACGGGACCAATGGACTCTCTTCCCATAAATGCCTGGCAAGGCCATCCTCTCCTACATATGTATCTAGAGCCATAGGTCCCTCCATGTGTACTTCTTGGTTGGTGGCTTAGTCTCTGGCTGGCCTTTCCTTCAGTCTCTGCTCTACACTTTGTCTCTGTATTTGCTACTGTATTTTGTTCCCCTTTCTAAGAAGGACCAAAGCACCCATCCTTTGGTCTTCCTTCTTCTTGAGCTTCATGTGATCTGTGAATTGTATCTTGGGTATTCTGAGCTTTTGGGCTAATATCCACTTATCAGTGAGTGCATATCATATGTATTCTTTTGTGACTGGGTTACCTCACTCAGGGTGATATTTTCTAGTTCCATCCATTTGTCTAAGAATTTCATGAATTCATTGTTTTTCATAGCTGAGTAGTAAAGAGGAACACTCCTCCAATGTTGGTGGGATTGCAAGCTGGTACAACCACTATGGAAATCAGTCTGGCAGTTTCTCAGAAAATTGGACATAGTATTACCTAAGAGCCAGCTAAACTACTCCTGGGCATATACCCAAAAGATTCTCCAATCTTTATAAGGACACATGCTCCACTATGTTCATAGCAGCCTTATTTATAATAGCCAGAAGCTGGAAAGAACCAGTTGGTATTTTATTAAATGATTAATAAAATAAAAATATTTAACATGAATTCACCAATAATTATGACGGTTTAAATTGAAAGATGTCCCCCATATGCTTGCATATTTTAACCATTTGTCCCTTGAAGTGGAAACTTAAAAGTTTTTTGTAAAGTTGGTTGTATCGAATGTTGTTTTGCTGGGGCAAACATGTGAAGGAGTGTTTTCCTGAAGCAGACACAAGTAAAAGGATGTTTTGCTAAAGCAGATACATGAAGGAACATATTGCTAAAGTGGACACAGGTGAAAGGCTAAGGCAGACTCATGAAGGAACATTTCACTGAAGCAGACACAGGTGAAAGAATGTTCTGCTAAAGCAAGCATGTGAAAAGACACGTGATGAAGGATTCTTTGCTAACAACATGCATGTATTGGTCTGCCTGATATGGGTTGTTGAGCTCCATTTGTGCAGACTCCAGAGAGAAATGCACCAAAAAACTTCTGGTGGTATGCTGCAGCTTCTTGCTACTTCTGTGGATTCAGGTTGATTGGCAAAGTGATGTTAGCTGAGGCAAGAGCCATGGTGAGACAAGACCCAATGAAGACACATGATGTTTGGAGGAAGTATAAATAGGACTCAATGGACTATAAGGGGGACTTGCTGGTAGAGCTATCTGTGCAATGCTTGTTGGTCTGACATCTCCGCTGATCTTTGCTTCACTGAGAAAGGCACAGCCAAGTATTTCTCCTGCTGTCCTTGTTGGTCCTGGTCCCTCCTGCTGACTCCTGCCTATTCAGCTGAGGCCTGGCTGTCTCTGCTAGGTCTGCTGATTTGTACTTGCTTTCCCAGCACTACCAAACTGGACTGCTGTTGTATCTGTGAAGTGCTTGCAAGTAGATCAAGCTGCCACTGCTGATCTCTTAACTAAACTGCTGATTTCCTGACAATGCAGATGGGATTTGCTCCAAAGAACATTTCTAAACAGGTCCACTCCCCCGTAACCTTTCTTTTCCTTTCTTTTCCAATGTTTCTGGTGAGTGGTGGTCTAGAAAGGAGACTAAAGCCTTTAAGAACCATCACTAAAAGTAGGCTTTGAAAAAAATTAAAGTTACAGTCCCTCCTTAGTGGTGCTGGTTCGGAGGTTATGGGTCCTTTGGGTGGTAGAGCCCTTCTAGAGGAAGTGTGCCAATGGGGGCGATTCGGTCATGTTGTTTTATCATGGTAGTAGAAAAGTAAATAATGCAATGACTCTCTTAAATGCAGATGTCTAAATGCTTATTAAAAGACAAAGATTGTCAATCATGACTTCAAACTATAATTGAAGAATATGCTTCCTGCTAGAATCTTACAGATATTTAAGAAAGATAAGAGATTCAATACCCAAATGAAACAGGCGTCTATATTAATATCAAAGTAGAATTTTAAAAGAATGTATATTGGACAGGATAAAGGGAGTGTGTTTAAGAAAAAGTAAAATAATTAAAAGGACATGATGATTATAAAGGCTTTTGTATATAGTATAGTTTTGAAATACCTAACGAGAAACTGTTAAGTTTCTACAAAAAATTTAAGAATCCAAATTTTAATCAGATATTTCAGGATACAATGTAAACTATGATAGAATATCTAGAGTTAAAGTTAGTAAATATATCTATGACTTGAATACTAACACTATGCATCCAGACCAGATGCTAATAGATACTAGACTCAATAGCAGTACAATCAATATTCTCTTGAAGGGCTAATAAAATATTTATTAAGGTAAACTAAATATGGTATGATAAAGTAAATTTCAACAAGCTCTAGAGAACTGACATTAAGAAATGTATCCCCTGATCATAATGAAGTTAAATTAGAAATCACTAGTTGAAATGTATTTATGTGTGTGTGTGTATATATATATATGTATATATATATATATACAAACACACAAATATTTGGTATTAGACAACATATTTTTATTTGTTATCATTATGATGCATGTGTGATGTACATACTCAGGTACATGTATAACACACACACACACACATGTGGACAGATAAATAAGATAACTTTTAGAAGTTTTTTCTTTCCTCCCAGGTTCCCAGGTTTGAATTCAGGTCATCAGGTTTGCAAGGCAGAAGTTCTAAACACTAAGCCACTTTGCCACACTATTATTTATTTCTAAATAACATATGGGTCAAACAATAATTCCCAAATGCATTTAGAAAACATTTGAAGTAAACAGAAATGAAAATAATTGCATTGTATATCTTTTGGGGGCAGGAGGTGTTCAAGACATAATTTCTTTGTGTAACTCTGACTGTCCTAGAATTCATTCTGTAGACCAGGCCAGCTTTAAACTTGGAGATCTATCTGCCTCAGAACCCAAAGTGCTGGGATTAAAGGTGCTTGCCAGCATCCTTAAATATTACAGCAGTAAGCTTAAACCACATAATTAGAGTCAAAATAAAGTTTTAGTACAATAGTCTTAGCTTACACAGCAACAGGTAGAAAAAAAGGAAAAAGTTAAAGTTGGTGAATGCAGAATAAAGACAATAACAATGATCAAAAATTAATGAATGTTATAATGTAGAAGAAAAAATTTACAAAATAAATCAATATAATATTAAGTCCAAAAATATAGCCAAAATCATAATGAAAAAATGAGACATAAACTATAATTCAGATATAGAAATAAAATGCTATTTACAAAAATGCTATAGTTTGAAAATATATGCCAAAACATTTGAAAACTAAGAAGAAATGAAAAATTGTCTTAACACATATGGTGAAATTAATTAAAGTAGAAATAGATGACCTGAGTAATTATATATTATGAGAGAAGTATACTTTGTATTAAGAGCATTTGCATAATGAAAAGTTTGGTTTTCATGGATTTATAAGTGTATTCTTTAAAGTATAAGAAAAATAATGATACCAAATCAAAATTTATTCTTAAAAAACAAGGTCATATCACAGAATTTGTGATTATACAAAAGTAGAAGAGTAAGAAGTTCAAAACTAGATTTGACTACATAATAAGTTAAAATTAAAAGCCATCTTGGAACATATAAGGCCCCCTTAAAAAGAACATAAATAAATAAATGAATAAATAAATAAATTTAACAATCTATTAGTGTAATGTAACAGACACCAAAACCAGAAAAGTAAATTTGATGTGTTGAATGTTCATGCATGCACAGAAAGCATGCATGGGTGTTTGTGGGCGCATGCACCCATATACACACACAAATCATTTTATCAAAATTTAGCAATTTGAAGTTAATGTATACAAATCATATAAAATAATGATACAAGGTTGCACTAACATTGTAAAAAGTCACTGTTCCTCACCATTTTAACAAAAGAAGAAAGAAGAGTGCAATATAGTTATCTACATAGACACATAAGTAATTGGTTGATGTCAGTCCTTGGTGTCCAGTCACCCTCTTCTGCCCTGGTCCTGCTTGCAGTGTTTACTACAGCGATTTCACATAATCTCCAAAACAAAGCTTCAGCTTGAGAAACAGAACACTTCAGGTACCTCTCAGCCTGTCTGTTCCCTTCTCTCTCTTCCTCCCAGACACCTCCAACTTCACTTCTCACTCTACTCCAAGGCTGTTCATAAAGAAACATCATCTCCTTTGTATAGGCCTCCTTAAGTCTTACTCATCCTTTGTGCCACTGCAGAATCATCATTTCTTCAGGAAAAACTTCTGTCACCTCTCTATTGGACAATATACATTTGTTTTAAACAATTAGGAGGCATCCTATAACAATTGACATAAGTAAAACTGTATAACATGTATGTCAATAAATAAATAAATAAAATTACTCAGATTTGTGTAAAGAACATCTATAAAGCACATAGATAGAAATAAAATTTATTAATGAGGTATAGAAATGTTCCCATTGAGATAAAAAAAGGCTGGAAATCCATTAATTATTATATATAAGATTGCAGCAATGAAATAAATCAAGGGGAAAAGACTTAATCCTCTGTCAAATGTAGGGTTAGTGAAGATCTTTTCCCAATCTGTAGGCTTTCGTTTTGTCCTACTGACAGCTTCCTGTGACTTACAGAAGTTTTTCAGTTTCATGAAGAAGGTTCTCTCTCTGCTTCTCCTGCTTGCCTTGTGGGACTGAGCAACTGCTAGATCCTTGGACTTCCATTCACAGCTGCTGCTGACCATTATTGGGAGTTAGACTACAGACTGTAAGTCATCAATAAATTCCTTTACTATATAGAGACTACCATAAGTTCTATGACTCTAGAGAACCATGACTAATACACATCCCATGAGCAAGAACCAATCCTTGACACTATTAATGATACTCTATGCTTGCAGACAGGAGCCTAGCATAACTGTCCTCTGAGAGGCTCTACCCAGCATCTTATGGAAACTTCTACAGAGACTGCCAGGCAAACATTTAGATGGAGCTTGGAGAGTCTTACAAAAGAGTTGAGGGACCAGAAGAGGACAAAGCCTCTACAGGAAGACCAGTAGAGTCAACTAACCTGGATCCTTAGGGGCCCTCAGAGACTGAATACAAACAAAAGAGAAAGCACAGGCTGGACCTAGAGCCCATGCACATTTATAACAGATATGCAGCTTGGTCTTCACGTGGGTCCCCAAACAACTGGAGAGGGGACTGTCCATGATTCTGTTGCCTTCCTTCCTGCCTACAGATCTGTTCCCCCAACTGGGCCACTTAGTCTGGCTTCAGTGGGAGATGACTTGATGTGGCAGGAAGGCAGGGAGGGCGGGTGTAGTGTGTAAGGGGATAAGGGGGGAGTAATGAGGGAAGGATCTGTGCAGAGTGGTACTGGAAAGAAAGGGGAGCCAATCCTGGTGAGTAGATAACAAATGAATAAATAGTGAACAATAAAATGAGGAAATCAAATTGCCTTCTTTTCAAATGACATGATTGGTTATGCAAAAATCCTATGCTTCTAGTACAGGTAAGTGACTTCAGAAAGATTTTCAGATATAGGATCATTTATACAAGTGAATTCATGAATTTGAATCATAAAACACAATGTCTACAAGAAAGAATCAGCTATAAAGGAAAAGTCTGACAAAAGATGTGAAAGAATTCCTACACTGAAAATTATAAATGATCTGTTAGAGAAATTCAACAAAAACAGAGCAATAAAGTGTATTCACCATGAGGAAGACTCCATATTAACTAAATGTTATTTCTGTCTAAATTGACGCATAGATTCAGTATTAATAGGCTGTAATGAAAAAAAAAAGACAAGCTGATTTTAAAACCCTCAGAGAAATTAAATTATCTAAAATAGTCATACATCTTAGAAATGAAGGATAAAATTTAGGGACTTAACTATATCACATTTTAAGACTAGGAAAACCTACAAAAAATAATACCTCAAATTGACAACAGGGTTTTATGAAATAAAATGTAAATTTATACAGAATGAGCAGGATCAAAGGCATTTTACATGTAATGGCTACTGGTGGTGATGGATGTATATAAATCTCTCTTTGTTCCATAGAAAAGAAAATTATCAAATTGAAGCTTATGAGAGAAGTAGCAATTACTGGGAAAGTGGCTGGAAAAAATCATCCGGAATTATGACTATGAAAACTATTGACTAAAGCAGGGAGACAAACCCATGTTTGTATATTCTCAGTGAAATATAAGAATGGTATGAATTATTTGTTGAGAAACATGCTTGTTATCTCTGTGCTCAGCAGCTGAAGACAGTCTATATGAAAATACATGAAAATATGTCCTTGTCTCAAATACACAGACACAGACCTGCACATGCACATATGTAAATGAAACAGGCATGAGAGG
The DNA here is from genome assembly GCF_008632895.1 of Mastomys coucha. Classification (NCBI taxonomy): domain Eukaryota; kingdom Metazoa; phylum Chordata; class Mammalia; order Rodentia; family Muridae; genus Mastomys; species Mastomys coucha. Next base: position 69,920,312 of record NW_022196900.1, on the reverse strand, counting down.
GCAGAGAGTGAGCTATCTACAAAATATGTTTCCTTTTCATAGAATCAAATTTTGCTCCCCAGATACACTTTCCAGATACTTTTATTTCACAGGGTAACTCTGTATCACTTTGTGAGCAATGGAATCTGAATAGACATTATGTATGTTTCTTTAGGCCAAAATTTTTAAAAATCAGGTCAGCGTTCCCTGATTTCTATTCCCCTTGCATTACATGAGTGAAGAATGGGCTAAGGACCTGTATGACATTGTAAAGCCAAAAGACTGAAAGGATGTGGTTCCTAAATCAACACATAGAGATAACCTACAGGCAGCCAGAAGTTTCACATGATTGACTTGTGAATGAGAAACACCACCACTGTGCCCTGTCACTAAAATATAAAAGTTGATGTGTAAGAACACTTGGTTGTACCTTAATTAGAATACAAGATCATGTAAATAAAATATCACAAGATAAAGTAACCTAATAGGAAATGATGACAGAAGAATAAATCATAGCAATAAAATGGAAGGTGGGGAAGTTTAGCATCAAAAGACGTTATATAGAACCATTTAAGGTGTAAGTAATAATGTGAAAATACTCTTTAAACAAATAAGGGACATGGGGAGGACAAGAGATAATGAAAAGGGAAAGAGAACAAGAAGAAGTAGATGGAGAGGCAATCCTTATATAATCAGGAAAATGGTGCTGAAATTTTAGAGTGGGCTTTCTTAATGTATAAAAATCATAGAAGGAATGGTTTAAAGCAATGAGAGAAAATACAATGTTGAGAACAGAGACCGTAACAGAAAACCCCAGTGATAGTATTTTTGTAGTGCTAGGATCAAACCAGGGACTGCACACACAGTACACAAAAGTCCTAGCACTAATCTGTATCTCCATCTCTATGAATTGTTTCTTATAGAACTAATGGGTGGGACATGCCTGAAAGTAGACTTTAGGAATGTTTTTAAACTACAGTACTGATAGGGAAAGTTGAATATCCAGGAAGGAAATCACAACAGGCAATCTACAAAGAAATAAACAGTAGGAGTTTTAAGCTTCTCCCAAGAGAAGTGGAAATCAGAAAACAAAGGGGTAAGACACAACTAACAACTGGGACTAGTGAGAGTGCTGAGTGAGCAAAGTATTTGGGGCAGGAGTCAGATAACATGAACACAAACCCCAGAACCCAGATGAAGATGGAGGAAGAGAACCAACTCTAAAAATATGTCCTCTGGACTCTACATGTACATTGTGGCATATACATGCCCACAAATGTGAAAACAAATACTTGGGGATAAAAAAGAAGTAATAGTATTAGAAAAATGTATTTACTCTGTTCTCCACTTTAGTCATCATAGCAAAGGTCCAGGCTCAGCGAAGGCCAATACATGCAAAGCATTTCCAATTTAGTAAGATAAGCCTAGAACATATTTTCATGAAATGATTTTTAACTTGTTTAACTATTTTATAACTGAAG
>NW_022196900.1:69908852-69913852 GCF_008632895.1 Mastomys coucha | reverse complement strand
CTTATACCACCCAGAAACGCCTGCCCAGAAATGGCACCACACACAGTAAGCTGTTTCTTTCCACATCAATCACTAGTCAAGAAAATGCCCCATAGATGTGCCTACAGACAATCTGATGGAGGCAAACCTTTGATTAAAGCTCCCACTTCTCAGATAACTCTAATTTGTGTCGAGATGGAAAAAAACCCACCTAAGCTGCAGACACTGGGATCTGTGGCTGATTATCTACTATGTGCAAAATTCTATCTTGGTTAAAAAGAAGTTACCATTTTATCTCACCAATGAGCCATACCATACTACATCAAATTTACAAATAAGTAACTGTGATGCAGAGAAATTATAGCTATAATCCCCATATATATACAGATATTGTTTAAAAATCTATCCTAAAAGCCGTCTATTCCCACAGCTGAGGGCAACGGAGGGCACTGGCAAACAAATCCCTAGCTGACCACGAGGCAGTGTCTGCAGAAGAGGTGACTGACATACAGGAGACCAGGCTAAAAGTTCAAAAATAATGTGGCTAACTCAGTTCTTAGGTTGTAATTTACAGCTTCATTAAAAAGACATTGAAAATCAATAACTAAGAATTCTACATCAAAAATCTAGAAAATAAGAACAAATCAAAATCTAATGAATTATAGGGGAAAAGTAATAAAGAGTAGAGTTGGAAATAGAGTTTAAAATATAAACCTAGAAACAGTAGAAAGTGATGAAATTAAAGTTAGGAACTTTGAAAAGATAGAACGGATGGAATAAGGAGGAATGTGTACATTTTCCAAAGCAATAATGACAGTTAAAGCTCTGTAGGATTTTCAAAGACCCAGGAGAATTCCCTCCAGCTCATGTGTTTAGTTTCACATCTGCGCGGTTTTTGTTTCTAGCCTTGCTTCTGGATTTTAAGGTGTCATTTCCCCACATTATTTAAGAGTAGGAGTGCCACCATTGAAATGCTAACTTATGGGAATCTTGTATTTTCAAATTTAATGTGATTTCTGAACTATATCCACTTGTGTTTTTAAAATGGTCTCCATTAGCTGTATTTATATATATGTGCACATATATAATGAGAAAACATGTCAATTTGAGGTGGAGTGGTCTAGCATAAGAGGAGTTTGGGGGAGAGGTTGGAGGGAGGAAAGAGAAGAAGGTAATTATGTAATTGTATTTTGAATTTTAATGTGTAGTTTTCAAAAATTATCTGTATGTTGAAAAATATTTTCCATGATGGTGGTCACGCTTTCTGTTTTGAATGAATGAGCTTATTTCTGTTTTGAGTGAGTGAATTTATTAAGTATAAGCAAACAAAATAAAAGAATAAATAACAAGCAAGAGATAGGTAGGTTGGTAGATATATAGGCAAACTGACACATCAAAATATTAGGCATTCATAGCATCCTGCAGAGATGACTGTGTGAGCCTAATGATGACAGCAGAAAAAGGTCAAGATCATCATTTCAAGTCTACAAACACCCACCAGGAATCATCTGTAGAAATTAAGGCCATCAGCTGGACTTCTGGATTGAGCTTACTCTCCATGAGCAACCTTCCTGAGGCCTGAACATCTGACAGGCTAGTCCCAACACAGACATTTTTATCATGGGATAAATATCCATAATGTCTGTTGGAAATGGCTCATTGCTTCCAAGGATACAGTGTTTTCAACTCTCAGGTTGTTCGACTATTTTCTTCCTTCCCTGTCCTTGGGTTGGGAGATGTCAGGGAGCAGCCTGCCATGGACAAGGAGTCTTGAAGATGTTTAGAGATATAAATAATTGAGTCTGAAGTAGAAAGCCATTTCCACTTTTAGAGTCTGGAAAGTGGATGGAATTGTAGATCATTATGTTAAAGGGAATAAGCCAGACTCAGAAAGACAACCTAACAGTTTACAAATATAATGTAAATTACAGAAATCAACACACTTCAACATTTTTAGTAAATATTTGTAAAGTACGTAGTTTGTCATTCCATCCTGTTGGCTACTGCAGAAATCAATGAATAATGCAACTTCTCCACTCAAAAATACAGCTCTTAGTTCAGTAGGAGGAACAAACACACATGCACACACTCACACACACACACACACACACACACACACACACACATATACATAGATATATATGTAAATATAATACATACATATCAGGATACTATGTGCTGGCATCTGTAAAATGATGCTTGTGTATGTGGGGGGTGTGAGTGTGTCTGTGCAGTTCTGTGTGTGTGTTTGTATGTGTGTAAATGTGCTCTTCGTGAACAGGGTCTCAAGGTACCCCCTGAGTTGTTATTAATGGTTGCCTAAATGATCCCTTGGGAAAGGATAGGAAAGTATTTCAGAGTGAGAAGCAATCCTATGAAGAAGAAAATCCTGAGTACTATAACCAAAAACTAATTTTATTCAATACTGATAAAATTATAACAAACTATAAGCAAGCCAGCTGATGTATAAGTGCCCATAAAATGGGAAGTATATTTTCTTTTTACAATTCTATTTAAAATCTTATAGCATCCCTGGGCTTGTAAGATGCAAAAATATATATATATATATATTTTTTATTCAGTTCTTTTGCTGGTAAGTGGGTAAACTGGGACTTTGAAAGTTAAAGATATCCAGTCACCCCACATTTACTGGTCATATCCTATATTTAAAAGCCTCTGCTTTCATGGGCCCAGCATGGATCCTTAATGAATCATCCTTCCCTACAAAGAATAAAATACAAAATCAGATCCTCAGTTCAACTTTCCTAACTTCCCAATCCATGACTGCCATTTCTGTTCTACAAAAAGTTTAGCCTATAGGAAAATGTAAAAAGAGAAAAACACATGTTTTTGATGATCCTAAGTTTTATGGTTTTTCAGATTTACAAAACAGAAAATAAAAACTTATTACTTCATAAGGACTTAATCTAAACACTTACAAATTTACAATTAAATAGTATCTTTAAGAGATAGTGAGGTGTCACCAAAGATATGAGTAACCACAACGTCATACAATGAAAATATGTCAAGCAGGAACTAAACAATGTCAAGTCTCAAAACAGTGCGGAACATGCAGTTAATATATCACGATCTTCCTCACTCAAAATTGATTTTGTTTATGACATATATAATGAGTTTTTGACATTTGAGTGATGGCTATATCAAGATAAGAAATTAGGGCACCTGGGTATTAGCTTTGCTAAAGTAATACACATTCCTGAAACTGGAATTACAAATTCTTGTCACCTTGTTAACTAAAGTGCTTTTAAATGTTTCAGGGATCTTTAGCTCCAGGTCTGAGATTTAGAGAGTGGAGGTCTCTATGGCTCCTTGAGTACAGTGATTACTATTCTGTTTTCCATTCAAGGAACAAAATAGTGTCATGTCAGCCACTCATAGGAAGATGCTATCTGGAATCTGAACAAGATATTTGAAGAAGGAGAAAGTGGAGGAGGAGGAGAAAAGATCCACACTGTTGTCATCTTACATGAGCTTCTTGACATAATCATTTAATATTTAAAATTAAATATTAAGGATTTCAGAATATAGCATTAAATCTACACTGTTAGTCTTTGTCTCACCACAAACAAAGGGCCGAGAAACAGCATTTTACTTGTACTATCTAAGAGTGGGTCTTTTAGAGTTAAACAGCAAGCCTTAACCCTGGACTATACTCTTCACAGGGAGGAAGAACAGGAGTTGTGAAAACCCATCCTCCACTGGGTATCTACCTTTCTACTGAGTTCTCCTAGTTTACAAGACTAATCTAGTTATTGAATGCTATTCAGCTATTAGAAACAAGGACATCATTAATTTTTCAGGCAAATGGATGGAATTAGAAAATGTCATCCAGAGTGAAGAAACAAGACCCAAAAATGGCATGCATTATCCAAAAAGTACAGAATACCTAGGAAACAACCTACAGACCATAAGAAGTTTAACAAACAGAAAGGCCCAAGTGATGAAGCTTCAGTCCCACTTAGAAAGGGGAAGAAAATAATCATGAGAGGCAGAGGGAGGAAGAGACCTAGGTGGGAGGAGGAAGGGGAAGGTGCCACAGGCCAGTCTGGGCCTCCCTCAACCCACAGGGGGTGAGGGTGACAGGGTTCTGGTACAGGTCGACAAGACGTTGGTGAAGAAATTACAGACAGACACAATACAAGTGCAGAATCTGAATGTATTTCTCAAAAGTGGCATCAGACTTTTACAGTCATTACAAAAGAGAAAGAGAAAAATATGGCAGCTCAGATTTTTGTCGAGGTACATCTGAGGCCATCTAAAACACACTGGGTCTAAAACAGCAGCCATCTCCTTTGGACAGGTGTTGCACCCCCCAGGCCTGAGCACTCTGGGCTGGGGGCACTGCAGACCACATGAGGCTCAAAGCTCGAATCTCTCGAATGCTCTGCTGCACTGTCTCACACACTCGAGGTCCCACCTATCCTTAGTAAACCGCCCAATATGCTAATCTTCTGGGCTAGTAGAGACGAGTCCCATTCTTGCTTAGTCCTAGGAGTGGCTCAGCTACAGTACATGACTGAAAATGAGGATTCTACTTGACCTTGCCCTGGGATAAGTCACCCATTCCCTAAGCTTCAATGCCCTACCCCCTTCACTATCTCCCTAACAATGCCGGTGGCAATTAGTCTAGATGCATAACATTCTTGATGAAATTCCAAGCCAGGGTTTGGCTAAAATGTTGGAACGTTGGTAAAGGTCAGAGAGCAATGTCCTGTTTTGTTTAGCTATAGTAAATCATATCTTGGTAGGCACCTAGCATGCAAGTTTGCAAGGACATATCTGGGCTACCTCTGAATTAGGGGATGCCACAAATGAATTCCAAGAGACTGGCTTCCTTTGAAACTTTTGCCTCTGGTCTGTGGCCAAGATTTTGGGCGTGTCACAAGACTTGAATGGAGTGGGTGTGGCAGGAAGGGGAAAAGAAAAATAGAACCAGGTATGAGAAGACAGGAGAGAAGCCCAGAAGCCCAAGAGAATAAATGGAAATACACAGCCTCGGG
>NW_022196900.1:69880344-69908785 GCF_008632895.1 Mastomys coucha | reverse complement strand
GACCTTAGCCAAAATAAACAACACTGGGGAGAGCGAACTTGAAGAGCCCACCTCCAGTAGATAGACAGGGCCTCAACTGGAAGGACAGGGTTACCAACCCACAGTCATAATTTCTGACGCAGAGTTGTTCCTGTCTAAAAAGACAGCAGGGACAAAATTAGAGAAGAGATTGAAGGAAAGGCATTCCAATAGCCGGCCAAACTAGGGATCAATCTCATGGGAGGAAACCAAGGCCTGACACTATTACTGATGCTATGATGTGCTCACAGATGAGAGCCTAGCATTTTACTTGTACTATCCAAAGGTGGGCCTGAGAGGCCCTACCAGCAGCTGACTGAGACAGAAGTAGATACTTATACCAAACCATTGGATTGAAGTCGGGGACCCTTATGGTTGAATCAGTGGAAGGATTGAAGAAGCTGAAGGGGAGGGTGACCCCATAGGAAGACCAGCAGTCTCAACTACTCCAGATCCCAGGGAGTTCCCAGACACTGAACAACCAACCAGGCAGCATAGGCAGGCTGTGGTCTGACCTCAGTGGGAGAATATGCACCTAATCCTGGAAAGACTTGAGGCCTCATGGAAGTGGGAGGCCTGGTTGTGGGGAGCACCCTCTCAGAGCCAGGGAGAAGAGGAATGGGATGAGGAACTGTGGGAGGGGGCAAGGGGCAGTGCCTGGAATGTAAATAAATAAATAATTTTTTAAAAAGACCAACCTAATTTCATAGATTTATGAAATTAAGATTTTTTTGATTGAGGAAAGAAAAGAAACTAATATCCATACACACAAATTCCTACCATAGCAGCATACATACATAGAAGCATACATACATAGCATACAAACATCGAAGCTTTCTGATAGTTCTTGCCTACCTACCTGCCTGCCTGCCTGCCTGCCTTCTTGCCTTCTTTCTTCTCTTTTCTTTCTTTACTTTCTCTTTCTTTCTTTTGTTCTTTCCTTCTTTCCTGCAAATTAGATGTGAATATTGCCTGAAATATTAATCCTGCCCAACTATAGCACTGGATGGTTTAAAACATGTTTCTGTTTTCTCCATCTCATTTATGTGCATAAGAGTCCTGAGGAAGAGCATGCTATAAGGATTATTATTCCTATTTATAGAAAATGAAACCAATCCCAGAGATGGATTGGTTTTTCCAAGATCATATAGATGATTGGCTAAAGAGATATTTATATGTTAGGGTTTCTGAAACTCAATCAATCCATTGTCAGCTAATGTATCTAATAATTCATCTGGACTAAAAAAATTTCATTAAGATAATGCTATTTTCATTCAGAAGTCAACAAGAAGTTCTTAATTTATGACCCAATTTGTTTTCTTTGCTCTTTAGTAAGTAATCTAGGCATTTTAAACAAAATAATTTTATAAGGGTACATATGGTATTAAATATTATATAAACATAACCCTGATTTTTATATAAATGTATGGCATATGGCATCAACAAGACTTCTACTTAAGGAAGATTATTTTAATCTTCTTCCTTATTTTTATGTCATATGGAAGATATATTAAGATTCCAGGTGATTTATACTAACAATGATCTTAACACATTAAATGTTCAAAGTTATCTTACCCTTCTTGTGCTTGAAACACCATAGTTTGCTCTCATCCCTCAGAAAATCCAAGTGTACACTGACGTGTGCTCAGCAGCACTGCTTTGTTTTTATCATAAATTATTACTTTAAATTATTTTCATTAAGAATGCAAACATTCATTTTTGAATGAATTTGAAAACATTTCAAGAACTACTGAATGTGAAACACAGGATATATATCAAAAATAGATATAGGTATTTATATGTACTGTCTTATTCATGACATCTCTGGGTAAATCCTATATACAGTCACATTTTATAGCTACAGATGTTAAAATAAAACTGTTGTGATAAAGTTGAAATTCTACATAAAGCTTGCCTAGCTGTATAATCTTTCCACTCTGTAACACTGAAAATTTTTGTTCTAATAATAACAGCAAAAGTATCTACGCCAAGAAATAAACATGATCACCAAAAACTGAGTGATACCTAAGTGTAATGGCACACAGCTGTGATTATGAGTTCCTGGCAGAGAAGGGGAGGAATGGCATATTGAATGATTATATATTGTATTCTGATTCCCACAGCTGTTTCTAGCTCCTTACAATACCATGCTTTTCTTTGTTTAGAATACTTGAATACAGGTTATGCTTATCAAAATTCATGCTGAGGCTTGTCAATATACCAGTGAGGTGAAATGAGCTTAGAAGGAAGTATTTGGGTGATAGGGGCCACAGGCCTAATGGTTTGATTAATAACCTTCTCTGATATATGAGCTATTGTACTCTCATGTGGCTCTTCTTTACATAATCTTTATTTAATGAGACTTTTTATGTTTATCATGTTTATAATAGCTTATTAGAATATTTTATTAAACTGTTTCTAAATTCATTTCAAATAATTTTAATATGTGCCATTTCAATGTTGGCATCAATTAGTGGTTTTTAATCTTTCAAGATGGGATATTTCTGGGGCTGGTGAGATGGCACAGTTGATATATAAGCATATGCAACATAAGCATGAATACCTGGATTTGGATCCTTTGCACACACATAAATAGCCAGGCACTATACACACCTGTAACCCTAGTACTAGAAAGGCAGAAACAGGGAATTCCCTACAGCTTGGTGAACAAACTGTGGAGCCAAATTAGTAGGTTCAATGAAAGACCCTGCCTTAAATAATAAGGTAGAGAGCAATGAAGGAAGAGAGCCAGTATTAATCTCACACCTTGAAAGGAATGTATTCACACATGTGAACATGCATATCAAAGATGAGATTTTCCCTGTCTGTGCTAAGACAAGTGCTTTTAAAATGAAATCAGGACTCTTTTTATTACTTTGTGAGATTCTTCTGTTATATACATCTTATGTCTTAGCAATTCTCTTCTGACATTGTTCTGGTAGGGAGAAGAGAGCACTACTTCAATACTCAAATATTCTGCCTAGTTTTCATTAATAGTCTAAGAAGGAAAGGCCACTGTTACTGCTGGATAGGACCGACAGTTCCAGCTCCCAGTTAGGCCTCTACTGATAACATGGTAGCAGCAAATCATTCCTAAGTCCTAAGGTCCCTATATGATCTATCTTTTTTATCTTTAAAAGTCATTTTTAGACAGAGTCTTACTGCATATATCTGGCTGGCCTAGAATCTACCAAATAAACCAGGCTGACATCAAACTCACAAGATCTAGTCTCCAGAGAGCTGGGATTAAAGGCATGTAACACCATACCAGCCTTTAAGAATGTTAACTTTTGGCCAGGCAGTGGTGGTGCACGCCTTTGGGAGGCAGAGGCAGGAGAATCTCAAGTTTGAGGCCAGCCTGGTCTACAGAGTGAGTTCCAGGACAGCCAGGGTTATACAGAAAAACCCTGTCTCGAAAAATCAAAAACAAACAAAAAAAAGTTAACTTTTTTTTTTTTTACTCATGGTTTATATGATTTTAGGATTAGGGTTAGGGTTAGGGTTAGAGTTAGGGTTAGGGTTAGGGTTAGGGTTAGGGTTAGGGTTAGGGTTAGGGTTAGGGTTAGGGTACATGTACATGGTGAAGAAAGAAGGAATGAAAATATGTTTCCATGGGGGCGTGGATCTATTATTTTTGCTTTAACAATAGAAAGCTATAGGAAGATATTTTGCATATTGAGAATTAAGGGGATGGTTCCTTTTCTATTCTGACAAAAGGATTTCTGGGACTTACTGGCTAACAGTCTGAGCTAGGTCCTCTGCATATATGTTAGAGTTGTGTTGTTATCTTGGTGTTCTTGTAGGACTGCTAACAGTGCGAGATGGGGTGTCTCTGACTTTTCGTCTGTTCTTGGGACCTTTCCTCCTACTGGGTTGCCTCATCCAGCCTTGATATAAGGGTTTAGGCCTAGACTTATTCTACCTTGCTAGGCAGTGTTTGGCTGATATTCCTGGGAGGCCTGCTCTTTTCTGAAGGAAACCGAGCAGGAGTGATGGGGCCGGTGGCTAGGAAGAGTGGCAGAAGGAGAACTGCAGTAGAGGCACAAATTATGAGAGAAGAATAAGTTAAAAAAGAAAGAATGAAAATCTTTCAGCTTATCTTATCAGCTTGGAAAGAAGATCTGGTTATTCCCCCCAAAATTAGGTCTTGAAGTATGAAAAGTATCAGTCTCGTAGAATCACTGAAAAGTTAAAGAGTAAACACATTTGTTTTATCTGCACATTTTAACATGTTCAAGAAACTAAAATAATAATAATAAATGGTCATATGTGTATATAATATGCCAGAACTAGTTCATTCAATCTTTCTAGTAAACTTAATTCTATAGAAACTTAAATAAGACATCATTCAGGTCTTAGTTTCTAAGATAAGGAAGCTCCAAATTCAGGGAGTGACAATAAGCCACTAATTACAACAGCAGGTGGCAAGCATGCTGAGTTAGCATCATCAAAGACACAGCATGGAAGTCAGGGAAAACTGCCCAGAAAGGAAGAAACTTTACTCACATCAAAAAAAGGATCTGAGAGAAGAACAGAGAGAGAGAAACCCTGCCTGGGTGAGTGGGCACTGATTCTATGCACTGAATCCACACCCAGGACTACTAAGCCTCGGACCCATTGGAAGAGGGCAAGGAGTTCCTTTGGAAGCGGAGAGTTTATGAATGATTAACCAGCATATGCAACATCCTCCTCACGGATTCTGACTGCTGAGACTGCTCATCTACAGAACCCTCCCCCTGAGTATACCTAAAACCACCCGAGGGTCCAAATCACTGCTGCATTAGCAGCATCCCACCCAGTCCGGCTTTGCTACATGTGTGTCTGTAATGTCTATCTTTCTTCATTCTCTCACTATACTTAGTCAGTGTTCCAGGACCCAAGGGGAGCAGAACACAGCAGAGATAAAAGTGAGAAACACGGAATGGCTTTCCAGACAGGAGAAAGCAAGACACAGCAATTAAAGAATCAGCAAAGATGAACCCCAAATTTCCAGCTTGTGTGGTTAAGTCGATAGTTAGTGCTATGGTAAAGGCTGAAAGAAGGTGATTCAGATGAGAACAAAGTTTCTGTTCAGTACTGATGTCACAGTTTAAGGCAGGTAACTATGAGGATGGATTTTAGTAAACCTTGCCTTTAAATTATTAGAGTTTAGTCTATCATTCCACAGCATACTGTACAGAGATTACTTTGGGCTGTTCTAGATCACAAGTGAACTTACGAAGACCCATAGTTTTCCATATACTTAGCAAATCAAAGCCCATACAAGTTTCAGTATCTCTCTGTGATTTTTATTGCTTTGCCCTGCCAAAGCAAGGCTTACACTATCCATGAAATTTTGCATAAAATTTAAATATCAATCTCTCATTCCTTTGGCAGTAAAACAACCAAAACCCCATAGCTTAAGATTCCTCTAGCCTAAGTTGTTGTGTTTCTAGTATGCACAGTTTCATTTGCATAACGATCATTTTCACTTTCTACATCTGTGTTTTATTTATATTGCAACAGAAATATTTAGAAGTTTATGTCACAATAAGTTTCTATTCTAAATTTGGAATTTTTTTTCAATTGTTCATCAGTTAAAAACCACACACAGAATGAAATTTCCAGCAAGGAATTCTTCATTGTAAAGCTCATCTTATTAATTTTTTTCATAAATAAGAAGTTATTACATCATACACTGTGATATATATCACAGAGCTGATTTTGAAGCCAATGGATGATGAAATATGACTTTTCTAAGGCTAACTCTACAACCTTAATAAAAATACAAAACTATATTTCTTTTATATAATTTAATACATTATGTGTTTTGTTTTGTTTCATTTTACCTCTTACTATGATTTAAATATTTGGCTATCATAAGAGGCTTATGATATTTATTTGATATTTAGATATTATGATATTTTTCCTTTCTAAAGATAGCTTTAAGTTACAACTAATGAGCTCCTCTGAAGCCTCCTACTCCAAGTAAACATACTGAACTTTGACAATAATTTAGCTGTATTTCTAGTATAAACTTGTTATTTTTACAGTGCACTACAATATTCCACATACTTTGTTCCTCCTCCATGTTCCCTATTTGTCAAAAATGTCCCTAATACCTTTATACCTACAGAATAAGGAAAATTAAAAATCTCTAGCTATGCTACATTGTACATTAATATGAAATTACTAGTCATTTAATAAACTTCTCAATAATGTTCCTTGCTAGTTATGAATCACCTGAAACTAACTGCACCTATAAGATATGAATAGTATTTCTTTTTTCCCTTTCTTTTTCTTTTTTATTAGATGTTTTCTTTATTTATAATATCTCCTTTCCCAGGTTCTCCTCCAAAAAAATAAAAATAAAATAAAATAAAATAAACAAAAACTAAAACAAACACCTGTTTCCTCCTGCTTACTGGCCCTGGCATTCCCCTACACTGGGGCATAGAACCTTCACAGGGCCAAGGGCCTCTCCTCCCACTGATGACCAACTTGACCATCCTCTGCTATACACATGTTGCTGGAGCCATTAGACTCACCATGTGTACTCTTTGGTTGGTGTTTTAGTCCCTGGGAGCTCTAAGGGTACTAGTTAGTTCATATTGTTGTTCGTCCTTAAGGGGCTGCAAACTCTTCAGCTCCTTGGGTCCTTTTTCTAGCTCCTTCATTGGGGACCCTGTACTCAGTCCAATGGATGGCTGTGAGCCTCTACTTCTGTATTAGTCGGGTACTGTCAGAACCCCTCAGGAGACAGCTATATCAAGCTCATGTCATCCAGCACTTGCTGGCATTCACAATAGTGTCTGGATTTGATGACTGAATATGGGAAGGATTCCCAGGTGGAGCAGTCTCTGGATTGTCCTTCCTTCAGTCTCTGCTCCATAGTTATCCTCTACAACTCCTTCCATGGGTATTTTGTTCCCCCTTTTAAGAAGGAATGAAGTATCCACACTTTGATCTTCCTTCTTCTTGAGTTTCTTGTGGTTTGTGGTTTGTACTTTGTGTATTCTGATCTTCTGGGCTAATAACTACTTATCAGAGAGTGCATACCATGTTTGTTCTTTTGTGATTGGCTTACCTCACTCAGGATGATATACTCCAGATCCATCCATTTCCCCAAGAATTTCATAAATTCATTGTTTTTAATAGCTTTGTAGTATTTCTTACCTTCTTAGTATCATAATTATAACTATCATTTAGTGACAAGGTCCACTTACCTTGTAAAACTTTTAAGATGAAGTGAAATCAATATACTGTTTGTTTGCTTGTTTGTTTATTTTTATTCTTCTGTTTCCCATCAAACTGTATGCACTTTGAAGTAGGACATCTATCTTGCCATTATATTTGTAGTGCCTTATTTGTGTTCAGTGTCCCATAATTCCTTTTTTAATCTGTACTCAGGCAAATATCACATGTTCCTCTTCATATGTAAATTCTAGTTTTTACTTTTTTTTTTTTTTTTTGGTTTTTCAAGACAGGGTTTCTCTGTATAGCCCTGGCTGTCCTGGAGCTCACTCTGTAGACCAGGCTGGCCTCAAACTCAGAAATCCACCTGCCTCTGCCTCCCAAGTGCTGGGATTAAAGGCGTGCGCCACCACGCCCGGCTTTAGTTTTTACTTTTTATATGTGTATATTTACATGGGTAAGGACCATGAAACTAAAAAGGTGACCATGAAAGGACAAAGAGAGGAAAGGAAGTAAAAAGGGGACCACTGTGGGAGAAGGGAGCAAAAGTGGGGATGAGGGATGGGGAAGAAGAAGATGGAAGAGAATAAGCAAAAATAAAATACATATCAAATGCCACAAAGAGAAACTATGATTTTATATACTAATTAAAAGGGAAACATTGCTGGACCTGGTGGTGCACACTTTTAATCCCAGCACTCAGGAAGCAGACGCAGGAAGCTCTCTGCGAGTTTGAGACCAGCCTGATCTATATACTGAATTCTAGATAGACAGGGCAATGTAGAGAAACCTGACTTAAAAGCCAAACAAATAAACAACAAAAAAAGCAAATAAAAATAATTATTAAAGAAGTTAAAAGTAAAAGGTTAGTACTTCCTCTAGAATTAACAAATGTCTTCTAAAAGTATTCAATATATAAAAATCATCACTACATGACCATTTGAAACAGAGTCGCAGACTCAGTCTACTTCCCTTAACCTGACTGCCCATGCCTCCACAACCTGCAGCTAAATCCTTTGGGAGAGAAGCTCAGTTTCATTGCTCTTCTTTTGTACAGAAGTCAATCAACTAGCAATACTCAATTAAGAGACTATTTAAATATGAAACCAATATAAATAACACATAGGAGTAAGTTAAATGTCCTGAGCCAAACATAAACATTTGTCACTCAGACATGCCTTTAAAAAATGACATAATAAGTAAATGTCACAGGTTCAACAAATATATATTACCTCTTACAGAGTAAGCATTTTAAATTGATCAAATAGAAGGAAAATGTTTCCATGTTTGGTTCATTTGCCCTGAACATTCATACACTAGTATTTTTAATTATGTACCGTTAAAATGTAATATTTATATATGTTAAAGAGTAATTTCAGCAAATCAACATCTTTATTCTAGGTATTACAAAATGAAATTACATTAGAATAATACATTATTTTGCATGTCATAAAACAATTTAGAAATTGTCATTATTATCTATTTTTATGACATACAATACGCTATCAAATATGATTATTCTACAAGTGTTACATTGTTATAAAATTGAGTGTACTGCACTGTTGAAAATGAAAATCATGTAAAAATCTGAACATGGGACATGAGAGATAAGAATTAGCAGGATCACAAATATTTCTGAAATGTTAAAATAAAAAAAATGAAAAAGGAACACAGCTAAAATGTAAATCAGAGCATAAATTACTAAAATGTCTGGAAACCTGGTCTGTAAGGCCAGCTCTGTTACCTATCTCAGAGTGGATGCACTGAGTAGAACATTTACCACTAGTGAACACCACATATTTCACTGGAAGAATAGGTATATATTTTTCAGCATGAAGCGTGTGAAGGTACTAGGAACTGTGGAGAGAATGTCCAGGAGCCTAACAGACCACATGTGCATACTTCTCTAGAAGAATGGCAAATTGTCATAGTTCCTGGTTCCTGGCTTTTAGGTAATTACCTACACTTTATGAAACTCATTTTTCTTACCCAATAGTAATATTTATTTCACAGTATTATTGTTTAGATTAATGATCTAATTAAATAAATGAGAATGTCGTAAAGCCTCTTATTTGCTACACAATGTTTTCAACAAAAACTAATCACCATATTATTCTAAATACAATTTTCTAGGTGATAATAAATGTACAGTATCAAATTTTTGAAGGGGTTGATCTCATCTTGGTGGTAGGAAAACTTTCTGATTCAACAATTATCCATGAGCAAAAATACTGTCATAAGAACTATGGAAACCAGGTGTATAACATGGAAATAAGATAGATATTGAAGAGAAACCAAAGGTCAGGCAGCATCCATGTCTTCCCCCAAACTCTAGTAACACAGAATATCCTCCACTTGGAAAAAGGGTGGGAAAGGAACAAATGATGTGGTCTCACAGCCAATTCTATATCTGGCAAGCCAGACACAGTGTCAGAAGAGTCACATCTTCAAACTCCAAGATGGTACCAAGAAACTGAAACTCCTTAACTGGGCAATAGTCCACAACTCAAACTCATAGGTCTCAGATTCACATTTGGTCTCCAGGAATGCCCCACCACTAGACTGAATCCAGGGTCTTCAAGTCTGATCTGCCACTAACAAAAAGCCAATTATTCAGTCCTCAAGCCAGTACCTATAGACTCAAGCTTCAAGACGGCCCACAAGTGTTTTGAAGGGCCAGGGAAGCTGGGGATAGTGGTAGTGAAAGAGCTATCCATGGCTAGTTTAAAACTTGCTAGGTAGATTAACTGGCCCTGAAATCACAGAGATTCTGCTTCTGCCTCCCAAATGCTAGGATTAAAGGCCTGACCTTCACATAAATTGTCTGGCACCAGGCAAGGCACTGTGCCTACAGACTCTAATGATCTACAGATCATTTCAAACCAGTTTATAGCTTAAGCATAGTTAGTATCCAAATTTGTTTCAGCAGATGCAGGGTCAAGAACCTGAAGAACTGTCACTCCTTAACTGAGACTACCACTTAGTCGACCATTGCAGAACCTAGTCCTATTCCCTTGGATGCCAGTACCACGCCCACTAAAATGTTAAGCCAATATTCATGGACTCAAGTTCTGTGCTGGTTTCAGAGTTTCAGAGTCTCAGAACTGTCCCAGAAGACGTTTACTTAAAGTCTACAGGAGTGCCAGCTTATTACCTGTGGATTAAACAGAACTCAGCCTTTAAAAATAAAATGCTGTCATTTGGAAGAATATAGTATTTTTAATCCAATGATATTTGACAAAATACAACATCCTTTCATGTTAAAATAATAACCAAATAGGAGCTATTGTCTACAATCTACTCAAAACCACAGTGATGGATTGGAAATATTGCTTAGTGCATTAAGCTTTTGCTGTGCAACAGAATTAGAGTTCAGATCCCTATAACCCACATAAAAGCTGTGTGTGCTAAATGTGGCAGCCATCTGTAATCTTAGCACTTGGGAGGCAGGGACAAGTGATCCTCATGTCAACCCTCATGTCAGAAGCTAGTGAGTTCTAAGTTCCATGAGAAACACTGTCTCAATACATAAAGTAAGCAGTGATCAAGGAAAACAAACCCCCAGTGTGGACTTTGGCCCTCAACAGGCATATGCACACATATCAGCACAGATATGCACATGTACACACAGACAGAGACACAGACAGACAAACACAAGCACTCACACACACACACATGCACACCACACACACTTGCAAAACAACAACAATCTACAAACCCAAATTAAAAACTCAGTGGTATAAAAAAATCAGTAAATCCAACCATGACTGGGACCAAGAACAAGGCTGTCTCACATTTCTTGGATTCAATATTGTACTAGACACCCTCCATACTGGATTGCCTAAAGAAAAATTTCCTATAAATATGGCTGATCTCTATTCCTGGGTAACATAACTGCCTATGTAAAAATATCAAATTCACAAATATATTATTAGAGGTGAAATGAGGTCAACAAGGATGCAGAATATAAGGTTCCATATTATCATATACTAAAAATGTACAATTAACATTTATTTGCCTTAAAAATTCCAAACAAAATGAAAAAGAGAATATGTTGTGCAGTCAGCATGTATAATACCTATGACTTGAAAAAAAACTAAATTATTTCACTTAAGACACTGATAAAAATCTTTGAACACACAAAGATTTGAACATCACAGCAAATAAGCATAGAACTATAAGTCACCAAAGAAATGCAAATTAACTTTATGGTGAGATACAGTTAAAATATCAAAAGAGCAGAGGTTCAAAAAGACTGGCAATGCCAAGAGTTGACAAGGCTGTGCAACAATGGGACTCTCTCCTTCACTGCTGAAGGAAATAAAAACTGACTTAATCATTTGCAAAATAGTTCATAAATTATTATAAAGTTCAATAGTCACTTACCATATAACCAAGGAATCTTGCTGCCAAGTATTTAGCTTAGTGAAATAAACCTTATATTCATGAACACAAACAAACAGTACACAAATATTTATAGCACATCAATTCACAACTGTTGATTAGAAACATCTGTGACAAGACTTAATTAAACTGTAGGACTTTCTACTTTAAAAAAAATTCTTAATTTTTACTTGTTACTACTTATTCTTTATCCTAATAATAAAATATAATTTGCTTCAGAACAAAAGGGCCTTCTCTGTCCTCTTTCATGCTGGTTTCTGAGCACCTAGCAGGAACGATAAATATTTATTGAGTACAAATTATATAAAAACAACAATTTAGGCTTATTTTCCTGACTGTACATGCAGGGGGAAACTGCAGTCACCAGATGTATACATAGGCCCATAGTTGGTTGTGATTCTCAATCAGCTGTTTGACAAATCAAGTAAACAGCAAAGAACCTGCTGTATGTTGTGTTGCTAAACTACAACATTCATGTGGTAGGAGAGATAGTAGATGCACTTTCACTTTAAAATATTTTTATTGGAAATTTTCTTTATTTACATTTCAAGTGTTATCCCCTTTCCCAGTCCCCTCCTCCTGGAAACCCTCTATCCCATCCTCCCTCCCTTGCTTCTATAAGAGTGTTCTTCCACTCACCCACCCACTCCCACCTCCCTGCCCTTGATTCCTCTACATTGAGGCATCTATCGAGCCTTCATAGAACCAAGGACCTCTCCTCCCATTGATGCCTGACAAGGCCATCATCTGCTACATATACAGCTGGAGCCATGTGTACTTCTTGGTTGATGGCTTAGTCCCTGGGAGCTCTGGGGGGTCTGGTTAGTTGATATTGTTCTTCCCATAGGATTGCAAAACCCTTCAACTCCTTCTCTAACTCCTTTCTCTAACCTTCAACTCCTTTCTCTAACTCCTCTATTGGGTACCTTAGACTGAAACTGGGACAGAGACCTATCATTAGTCAAGGAATACCATCCTTATTATGTGAGTTGGATAGAAAACAAAAAGCACAAAGAGGATAACATACAGCAAAATTGACTGAAAACAAGAGTAAAGAAATGATAACATTTGCTACCATTTATATGCATAACTGCAAAGTATCAATTATTGTTAAAGTTTTTTGTTCTGTTTATTCAGAAAAATTAACTTCTTTAACACAGAGAGAGAGAGAGACAAAGAGAGACAGAGAGAGAGAGAGAAAGAGAGAGAGAGAGAAATAGAGAGAGAGAGCCTAATATAATTTACTCAAGGTAATAGTAAATAACCTGATTACCAATTCTGAGTTTAATCCAAACAGAAGAATGGTAAAAAGTCATTTCAGAATGGAGAGAACACAATGCAGGGAGCCATCAAACAACATAGTCTCTATAAGAGACTATTAAAAAGTCCAAGAAGTACTTAAAGCAAGCAGACTAGATAGGAATTAGACAAGAAGAATACCACACATCAGAAGCTTGACCTTTGCCTTAAGGCAAGAGCAAGCTATTTAAGAGCTTCACGAGTTGAGGAGCAGGCTCAGATTTGAACTTTACATGAATTCTCCAAGTGTGGTCTGAAGTAGAAACTTAAATAACAAGATTTTAGGCTTAGCAACATCTTAGAACACGATTGCCACAGTCTTGGCAAATGATTATTATAGCAATGGTAAAATTCAAGAAGGAATTTTAAAGTTGGCCACACCCTATTTTATAATCTATAAATAAAGGTTTATGATATTATGACTTATAACCAAAGTCATACTTCCTACTCTAAGTGACATCTGAATATATAATTTCTAGATGAAAATAACAATAGAGGCAGTCTTTCCGAATTGTTGGAAAAATCAAGTATGTATGATCTAACACAGTGTTGCCACAGCATTAATGATAAATGCTTTACCGTGACAATTACTATGATTACTATCTTTGGATATAAATCCACATAGGAGGAATTTCAGAAAATCCTCACATTTTGAGATTAAATGACTGCATAGACAGCAATAACATTCACTGGGATAGGAAATAAAGAGGTAATTTTACAGGGTGAGAGAAGGAGTTCTTTTTTAAACAAGTAGCATACGATAACCTGTGTAGACCAGGAGAGTTTAAATTAGAGATAATGCTAGAAACACAAAAAAGAGAAACAATACGTATGGTGTAGAATACACAGAATGAGAAGGGGAAATCCTATGAAAGAAAATCACAAGGGAAGAGATGAGACACCAAGGAAACAATTTCTAACAGTGAAATAGACACAGTGTCAAGTGCAAGATAAATTAAGACAGTGGGGACAATGTGGCCACTAAGTTTAACAACATCAAGTGATCTATACAATACTGAAAAGCCAGTTAACAAATACTGTAAAGTTAAATGCTGGCTGTTTCCACAAGACATCCTCACTTCACATTGTAATAATAGCATTTGTCTAAAATATCATGGGGAAGCATGTAAACATGAACACAGTGTACCAAACACCTGTAGAGGAAGTAATCTCAGACATAGTTCCTAGTTTTATTAACAGTTTCAAGAAACTAAAATTTAATTTTGCGAAACAATGTAATACAAATCAAAAGAATTGAAATATGTTCATGTAGCGTCACTTGTGCTGAAACTGAAGGAATGTATTTGATAAGAAGCTGCAAGCGTTGCTGCCTTACCTTCTGCTCTTTTGTTTTTAGTACTTCCCTGTGTAGCCCTGGCTGTCCTGGAACTCACTCTGTAGACCAGGCCAGCCTTGAACTCACAGATCCACCTGTTTGTGCCTCCTGAGTGCTGAGACCTAAGGTAATCCCTATCTTCTGAATGTTTCTTCATACAGAAACTTTGTGCTTCATGAAGCATAGCTTATAGGCTATCAAAACCTTAGCTAAAAACAAAACCAACAAGAAGTTACTATATAGGCTGCAAACCTATTCAAAAAGAAGGGTTATTTAAATTTAAAATTTTTGAAGTGTGCCTACAGAAAACACTTCCTGAATAGAACACTTGACATAGCACAGGCTCTAAGAACAATTAATGCATGGGACCTAATGAAACCGAAAGGCTTCTGTATGGAAGACACCATAATTTGGACAAAGCAACTGGCTACAGAATAGAAAAATACTTTTTTTTTTAAAGCCAACTACACATATACTATGTGGCAAACATCTAAAGTATATGAAGTACTAAAAAAAATCCTGGACATAAAACAATTTAAAAATTAGATACAGATCTAAATAGAGGGTTCTCAAAAGATGAACAGAAATGGCTGAGAAACATAGTGAAATGTTCAACATCCTTAGCCATCAGGGAAATGCAAATCAAAACTACTTTGAGATTTCACCTTACACCAGTCAGAAAGGCCAAGATCAATAAAATAAATGACAGCTCATTCTGACAAGGATGTGGAGCAACAGAAACACTTATCCATCACTGCTATGTGTGCAAATTTGTACAGCCACTATGAAAATCAGTGTGATGGTTCTTCATATACGACAAGATCCAGCTACAGCACTCTTCAGCATATCTCATGACCTTTATATCCAACTACAGAGATGCTTGCTCATCCATATTCATTGTTGTTCTGTTCATAAAAGCCAGAAACTGGAAATAGTCTAGATGTCCATGAACAGACAAATGGATAAAAAGAATGTGGTACATTTATACTATGTAATATTACTCAACTGTTTTTAAAAAAATCAAGAAATTCACAGGTAAATGGAGGGAGCTAGAAAAAAATCCTTATCCCATATTAAACAGCATTAGGAAAGTTGAGAAATGCTAGAATACAGAAGGGAGAGCAAAACCTAAGGAGCATTTGAGAGGTCATATGGAAACCTAATACAGCTTCTCTGGAGCTATGACAAATACTCAGAGAGACAAAGCCCCACCAGTGGCAGATACAGGTTAATCATGCTGTTGGCCACAGGGGCCACAGGGAAATCCCCAAACAAACCAGGCTATTGCCAAGGCTACTAGATGCTCTCCATAAACCTAAGCTGTTCTGTTTTGCACAATTTAAACTTTCAATTTGTACTGATATTTAAGTCTTTAATCCATTGCTAAACATACATCCTACTACTTCTATTTATAAGAGTTATTGTCACAATGTAACTCATATAAAATAACTTTGTTTCTGATTTCTCTACTGTTCATTTAGACTGCCTCCCTCCTTTTGTCATGTTATAATGAATTTACATTACTATTGCTATTATTTAAAAGGTTAGTTAAAATACCAGTTCCATTAGAAAACATAAAATTAACTGGTTTTCTTTCAATTTGGCTGGAATATTTTTGATGTTTTATTTTTATACATTAATTTTAGGATTCATTTGTAAAATTCCACTAAACATGGGAAGAGGAAAATTCTTTTTTTAAAAAAAATATTTATTTATTTATTTATTTATTTATTTATTCATTTATTTATTTATTTTAAACTCCAGATTTTATTCCCCTCCTGGTCCACCCTCTGACTGCTGGACATCCCATACATCTTCCCAGTCACTCTGTCTCCAAGAGGATGTCCCCACCCCCACTCCCTTGACCTCTAAATTCCCTGGAGCCTCCAGTCTCTTGAGGATTAGGTGCATCTTCTCTGACTAAACCTAGACCCTGCAGTCCTCTGCTGTATATGTGTTGGGGGCCTCATATCAGCTAGTGTATGCTGCCTGGTTGGTGGTCCAGGTTTGAGAGATCTCAGAGGTCCAGGTTAATGGAGACTGTTGGTCCTCCTACAGGGTTGCCCTCCTCCTCGGCTTCTTCCAGCTTTCCCCTAATTCAACCGCAGGGGTCAGCTGCTTCTGTCCATTGGTTGGGTGCAAATATCTGCATCCTACTCTTTCAGCTGCTTGTTGCGTCTTTTAGAGGGCAGTCATGATAGGTCCCTTTTTGTGAGTGCTCCATAGCCTCATTAATGGTATCAGGTCCACGATGTTCATAGCAGCCTTGTTTGTGATAGCCAGAAGCTGGAAACAACCAAGATGTCCAACAACAGAAGAATGCATACAGAAAATGTGATTCATTTACATAATAGAATACTACTCAGCTATAAGAAAGAGGACATTCTGAATTTTGCAGGCAAATGGATGGAACTAGAAAATATCATCCTGAGTGAGGTAACTCAGACCCAAAAGGACATGCATGGTATGTACTCACTAATAAGTAGATATTAGCAAAAAAAAAATTAAAAAAAGTACAGAATACACAAGATACAGTTCAGAGAACTCAAAAAGTTCAACAAGCTGAAGAGCCCAAGTTAGGATTCCTCAGTCCCACTAGGGCAAGAAGAAAGGAACCGCAAAGGGGGAGGGAAGAAGGGAGGTAAGAAGGGAAGGAGGGAGGGAGGGAGGGAGGGAAGGACCAGGAGGAAAAGGAGATATAGGGGGGCGGGAGGGGCGAGGAGAACATGATCTGGTATTGGGTAGGGGAAAAGGACAGAAGCCCTGAGGGCCAGCAGAAAGAATGGAAACAGACAACCTTGGGAGGTAGGAGGTTGGGGGGGACCCTCCAGAATGTACCAGAGACCTGGGAGGTGAGAGACTCTCAGGACTCAAAGGGAAGGACCTAAAGATGAAACACCCTACATTGGGAAAGGGATCTTGTAGAGCCCACCTCCGGTAGAAAGACAGGGCATCAACTGAGGGATGTGGTTGCCATCCCATAGTCACATCTCTGACCCATAATTGTTCCTGTCTGAAAGAACTGCAGGGATGGAAATGGAAAAGAGCCTGAGCAAAAGAAAGTCCAGTGACAGGCTCAAAGTGGGATCAAGCTCAGGGGAGGTCCCAAGGCCTGACACTGTTACTGGGGAAAATTCTTATTGGAGTTGTTTTGAAATAACATGTAAATTTTAAGAGAACATTATACTTTGAGATTTATATGAAAACAGCTTTAATTCTCAATCCATAGATTATTCCTACAAAGCATCTCATTATTGATGGTAACTTTCTTATCTTATCCCTCTTCACTTCTCAATGAACGATGCTCAAGTGACATTATAATCTGACAAGTAGATATTTAAATCACTTATTCCATCAAACTGGCCACTAACATCCTTTCTTTCCAGGAAAACTCTCCTTCACTTTACTCTGAATAATGATTCTCATGTGTATGCCTTATACTTGATACTAGCAATAACTAAAATAATTGTAATTCCTTCAGGTTTGTCTTTCTGCAATTTACTTCACAACTCTCCTTTAACTCCATCACAATTCCCAACAAAGTCAAATTAAAGGGTATGTTTATTGTGTAATAGTAATTCCTGAAGCTTACTTTCAATTTCAAAATTGGCCAATTTTAGATGAAATGGTCATCCCAAATGACCAATATTCAATTAACTTTTATATTGTATTTTCCAAACCATCCAACTGCCACCCCTTTAACGTGTACTTTCCCTTGGGATATATAATCTTGTGTGTATCCTGATCTGTCTTCATGTTCCTTTTATGTTGTGGTACATATTGTTAAAACTGAATTCATGACATGTTCTCAGCCAAACAGAGGATCTGCTAGTAAATTTATCTTCCTCTGATATAATATTAACAAACAGTTGTTTTTAGACACTGTCACCAGTGACTCAAAACTGAAACCCAAAAGAGACAAGTGCAGTAAGCTGTATGATCCCCAAGATTTTAATTCTGAACACACATTCTAAACTATGTTGTAGAAAAGGACTGGATTGGCCCCAGGAGGTCCATAGTGACCAAGGACAGAGAGCTCCATATCCTTTCCAGTCCACTTCTCCACCTGGGCCAGAACAGGGACACCCACCCAAACAGGACAGCCTGCAAGCCTCCCAGGAGGTCTACATTAACCAAAGGCACAGGAGGTCTGCAGTAACAAGGTACACAGGAGGCCCACTCTAGCCAAAGACAACACTGCCTGCCTCTAAGGAGACTAAGCCTAACTCAGGTCACATACCTGTCTCAGAGGAGACTGGTTCCAAGCAAAGACACCCAGGCTGGTTAATACCAGTGAGAACCAGATGGCCAGAGGCAAGTGCAAGATCTTAAGCAACAGAACCCAATGCAATTTGGCACCATCAGAACCCAGATCTCTCAACATAGAGAGCCCTGGCTACCCTAAAACACATTGAGAAGCAAGAAAATTTCCTAAAATACAATCTCATAAAAATAATAGAGGTCTTTTAGAAGGATATAAAGAACTCCCTTGAAGAAGTACAGGGAAACACAGACAAACATGTAGAAGCCCTAAAAGAAGAAATAAATAAATTCTTTAAAGAAATACACAAAGCTACAATCAAGTAGGTGAACAAAACAGTCCAAGGAGTAAAAATGGAAATAGAAACAATAAAGAAAATACAAAGGGAAGCAACCTTGGATATGGACAACTTAAGGAAAGAGATCAGGAGCTACAGATACAAGCATACCAGCAGAATACAAGAGATAGAAGAATCTCAGGCATAGAAGATACCATAGAAAATATTGACACATTGGTCAAAGAAAAGACAAAGTATAAAAAGCTCCTACTTTAAAATATCCAGGAAAATAAGGACACAATGAAAAGATCAAACCTAAGACTAATAGGAATAGAAGCTGATGAAGAATCCCAGCCTGAAGGGTCAGAAAACATCTTCAACAAAATCATAGAAGAAAATTTCCCTAACCTAAAGAAATAGATGGCCATAAATGTACAAGAAGCCTACAGCATACCAAATAGATTGGACCAGAAAAGAAAATCTTCTTGTCACATAATAATCAAAAACTAAATGCACAGAACAAAAAAAAAGGATATTAAAACATGTAAGGGAAAAAGGTCAAGTAGCATATAAAGGTAGACCTACTAGAATTAGGTCTACCTGGTCTGGCCTCAGTAGGAGAAGATGCACTCAATCCTGGAGAGACTTGAGGTGCTAGGAAAGGGCAAGGCCTGGTGGGGTGGGGGTAGGTAAGTGGTGGGATGAGGAACTGTGGGAGGGGGGACCAATGGGGGCAATAACTGGAATATAAATAAATAAAATATAATACAAGTATAAAAAAAATAAAGGACTGTTACAACATATGATTGAAAAGACAGAACTTAGAAGAACAGGGAATGAATTTAAGATGGTAAAGCTAGAATTGCAGAATGAAATATTAGAATAGAAACACTGGCAAAGAAAAATGTTCCATAAATCTGTAAAGGGTCACACTGGGCCACTAGGCTATATGTAAAACTATACAAACACATGATAAGACTCTATAGAAATGGATAAAGATCATTTACTAAAAAGTTACTGCAAAGAAATAACACAGTCCTAAAGTAGAGAGCATTACAGGTCTGCCTTTACAACACTTAAAGCCACCTTGTGGCTATGATGAAATAGCCCCTTCTATACACACCCAGTTACTAAAATCAATGAACTGAAATGGACTATAATATACATAAATTGGAAAATGGGCACCCCAAATTGGGGAACCCTATGAAAGACTTAAGTGAATAGCTTCACTCTGAGGTATGCCATGATTTTCAAGATACAGGGTTCAGAGATATTCAAGCTATGATCAGAACAGCACTGATGATCTAAATCATAGGTACTTTCAGTGGGTCATGTCTGCAAAATAGGGTTGAATTACCATCATTACATCATGCCTTCCCTAGCAAAGCTTTAAAGTAAACCCCAAACAGCAATCAGTTTTATATGTATTACAAATTTTTAATAATAAGAAATTGTATTGACAACTTTTAACAAGAATAAAATAATTTCCTTTGGAGAGACAAGGTCTTTCTCTCTTTCCCAAGGCTGGCACTAGACCCCTCAACCCAGCAATCTTCCTATCTTAACCACTCAAGTAACTGGGACTATGGTTATAAGCTGCCACATCTGTCTTGTTTAAATGATGTCACTTCAGCCCTTATCATTATTCTTCTCTTGTATCTAGAAAAACTTTGGGCATGCCCAAATAGGACAGGTTTGATAAGTAGAGGAAAAGAAATAAAATTCAAAAAACAGATGTAATCCATTCTACACTGTTGTTACTAGAAAGCAATTAATTCTTTTTGACTAGAGACCTGGGAGACTTTGTCATAAACTATTTATCTGAGTGAGGACTCAAAGTGAAGAAAATAATTTATTCTAGATATGTGGATATTTGAGTAAAAAAGCCAATTCCAAACAAGAAGTATAAAGAAAGGTGCCCCATTCAATAATGATAGGAAAACAAAATAGCATAAAATTTAGACAACCTGAATTGATTCTCTAAGAATCACATAGCCTTGGTCCAATAGGTCCAAGAAATTTTTCCATAAGATGTTATTTGAAGAATATTTTCTATATTAAGATGTTTTCAACAATACCATTTGAATACAAGTAAACAATAATCTTTGTACATAATCAATTCAACATTAAGGAATCAGGCTTCTAGTAAACAGCCATTTGCTGTGTTTGCAAAAATTTAATGACATAAAATTAACTGCAACGATGCTTAGGTTCTTAAAAGCAATATATTAAATTATATTTATAGCACAAATCAAATATAATCCCAAACTAGGCATAGAGAATATAACTAACTTAATATTATTTACTTCAAACTAGGGAAAATGATAGGTCTGTGTTTCATTTTCTGCTTCTAAAAATTATCTATATATTCTATGCTTATTATTTTCAGCATTGGCTGCTTTTGTAATCAGGAAAGGAAAAGATAAAGTTACGATATAAAAAATATTATGTGAATGATAACAGCTTAAATAGCCCAGGGATGTCGTTTCATTTTTTCTTATTGGCTAAAATTTTATCATAAGTATTTAAATAGAAAGATTTGCTTTTACCTCACACAAGTGTTCTGCTGCATCAATAATGCATTTCTACATAAGAATATTTAATATCAGGTTTTGGAGAGAAAAATTACTTTTTCATAAAGGTGCCAGGACATTTAGTTTCTATCAACTCTTTCAAATGTACTATTTAACAACTACTTTTGCAGGGCTAATATATCAGTCCTGTAATACAGAAGTGCATGTTCCAAGCTTTTATCTCTTCCTCAAAACATCAAAGCAAATAACCCCAGAGCTAGCCCTGCATGTACAGTACATTTGATTCTTTGATTTTTAAAATTCATTTAATGGAGTCTGCCTGTGATGACTAATATTTTCTTGTCTGCTAGTACCAAACACCAAATAAGGTTCCTGAGATTACATTCGTGAAGCTCCCATCTTAACGGAAATTGGAGAGATATGGAAAGAGATTATAGGAAGAGACATTGCAAAAGCAGACCTCACAAGTCAAACTTAATAGCAAAACCATTCCCTTTCATGTAAGCAACCATGAAAACAAATATTCTGTGAGCTAGGGATATATGCTATATCTCTCTAGTAGATCTTTTTGCTTTCTTGAGACAGATTTCCATATCTTCATAATGTGGTTAGAGTTGATGAGACAGTGGCCATAGAAAGATAATGAATTAATGAAGCATCAGGCTCAGAAAACTAGATGAACACATCTAAGGCTTCAGATTTTAACAAGCGTATGATAGTATTGTTTACATAGTTAGAACACAGAGAGGCAAATTAAATAACAGCTATGACAACTTTAAAATAAGTATTCATAAACATAACCAATTATCTTATGAAAAGAACCCCTTAGAACACATCCATGACATTCTATTACTGAATTCCTAGAAAAGATTGCCATACTATGGTTCTGACATTTCATTTCAAAGAATAAAATGGAAATTCTATAAGCAAATTAGAAGAGCAAACAAAAATATTCAAAATGCATGAGGAACTTTCCCAACAGTCTGTGTCAGACTGAAGGAACTGACTTCTTCCAAATTTCAAATAAGCATGTCCTAGCTCCCTTACTAACTAATAAAAGCTATATACAGGCAATGTTCATGAACACTGAAGTGAATAAGAAACATGGGCTAATCCTAATTTGGCCCAACACCTAAGAAATAAAGTGAGTCCAGGATCTAGGTCTCTAACAATCAAATCAAAAATAACCAGTCCCTTTTCTAGCACTTATTGTCTTCTTAGACACAATAGGCAAGCTGAAGAATATAAATTATGAACACTGGGTCCCCAATGGAGGAGTTACAGAAAAGAAAGAAGGAGCTGAAGGGGTTTGCAATCCCATAGGAAGAACAACAATATAAACCAACCAGATCCCCCAGAGCTCCCAGGGACTAAATCACCAACCAAAGAGTACATATGGAGGGTCCCATGGCTCCAGCCGCATGTGTAGCAGAGGATGGCCTTGTTGGGTATGAACGGGAGGAGAGGCCCTTGGTCCTGTGAAGGCTTGATGCCCCAGTATAGGGAAATGCCAGGGCCGGGAGGTGGGTGTAGGTGGGTGAGTTGGGGAGTACTCTCATAGAAGCAAGGGGAGAGGGATGGAAGGGAGTTTGTGGAGGGGAAATCAGGAAGGGGGATAACATTTGAAATGTAAATAAAGAAAATATCCATTAAAAATATAAGAGAAAAAAACAAGTGCTGAGAAACGGAGTGTTTATATAGTGCACACACTGAGTCTGGATCTCAGCCCTACAAAAAGTTTACCATAGGAAATATACAATCTCAAATACTCTTTAAAAAATGACAAATATGTATAAATGTTACAAACATTTACAGATACCTTCTCATTCTCACTAAGAAAAGACACAAGCGATTATTGTTACTAGTCTGACAATAATTGCTTGATGAATTATACAAAAATTGAAATTTATGAAAATGAGAGTTAATAAAACATGCATTGGAAAGGCTTTTCCAAGGAATGAAAAATGATTAATTTAAAGTGTAATTCCCCAACTAATCATCAGACAAAAGGCATACACAACTGAAGGGATTGTCACTGTCTGCCACATTGTCAGGAACACCAAAAGAAAAAAATCAAGTTAACTTTGCTTTTCTTTCTTTTAAGCTACACTGTCTTGTTTAGACACATTCCTTCATCCTCACCTGCTCCTGCTTTTCCCTTTGCACTGTATCACCCAACAATGTGAACTGCTTGCATTAAAAACCATATTTAATAAAAAAGAATATAAACTATGTAAAAAAGAAAGGTGTGGTCCTTTTTTATGGATGTGGATATCCTGGCACATTTATATGGCATTTAAGAAAGTTTTCCTTCATTGGTATAAACTGCCTGCATAATAGTTGTTTGCTTTTCAGAGGAGTGTGTATGTGCCAAACCTAACTTGCCAAGCTGAATTAGCAACAGCAACAGAAGAGGAGGATATATGCCCACTCCCTGATGTAAAGTGATGCTTGCGGGAAGCCAATAGAGATTTTGGAAAAGTATTTTGAAGATTACTGATTATTTTGTGGCATAATCCTAGAGTCAGCTGAGCCATGGTCAAAATGGAGAATGTGCATGATTTTGCCATGGAAACTGCCAAGAGACTTGGTAAGGTAAGATTAGGTAGAAACAAGAAGCCAGGTAAGGTTAGATTAGGTAAGATTAGATTAGTCAAATAAGGTAAGATTAGGTAGAAGCAACTATAAGCCAGGATTTATAGTTGCTCTGGTGTAGGAGTCTGTGTGTGAACTTCAGCTCTTTTCTTACCTTCCCCATATGCTGAAACTCTAAAGTGTAATATTTACCAGTATGCAAGTACCTTTCTATATTCAGTTCCCACCAGGTAGCCTCTAAAACTTCAAAAAATGTGGCATATTCCTTAGTGCTGTGTTTGTGGTGTTCTAGAGAATTGTGACAATTAGTTGAAAAGTGCACTGTCCCTCCTTCTGCTGAGGCTGAGAGACCAAACCTATTCTATCTTGGGACTGGCCTCTATCTTAAAAAAAAAAAAAGGCACTTGACCTGCAGCTGCACCCAAGTACCAGGAAGGACCCCAGCTCATCCTTGGCCCATACTGCAGAGTTACTCCCTAGCTACTTCCTAGCAACAGTTAATCAAAGATTAGTCTGATTGTTTCAGATGTACTTTCAGAACATTTGTGATTGTTCAGTCTAGCTTCAGGACACCCACCTGTTGGCTTACAATTGTCATTCTATTAGATACTTGCCAGGCTGGGCACCCCCTCACTTACTCCCATTCCCTGTAAAACCTTATCTTGCTGAGGGTTCAGGCTGCTCCACCTTCCCATCCTGATATGTCAGGGTTAGGTTGGAGGAGAACCCAAGCCAGAACTTATAATAAAGAGGCCCTAAAGCAATTAAACCGGAAACAGCTCCTTGCTGGTATTTTGAGGTTCACAAGTGTTTCCTGGCACAATAAGGCTACTATGCCAGGAACAGCATAGTGTCAAGGAAGAGCCCATGAGTACCTGAACTCCAGACACTTCCAGGCCCCAATACATGAATCAAGCTGTAACTGAGAAGCACAGGGAGATGCACACAGCATTGACTGACTCAGAGAGAAACCTAACAAGTGCCTCACTATCTCCCTGGTATTGTAGATAAGGATGATCTGAGGAAAGAAGGGGTGGTACTTTTCATGGCCAGGCTTCCATATGCTTACAAGAACCATAGAATCACTATGCCTGCACAATTTGAGCAGTCTGCTCATTTGTAAATGTCTGAATGGGGAAAAGTGGCAATATTTATTAGAATTGACTTTGCTAATGTTTATTTAATGCGTATGTACTTTATCACTCTATTTTTATCAAAATTCTCTAATGAAAAACAAGTTTTCAAAAGTATCATGAATCACTGGCAGTTAGAAAGTAAATCTGAAGAGATCAAGATTAAAGCAGATTAATATATTCATAAAATTTAAACATGGACAAAAAAACTACAAGGTTTCCAAGAATCACTAGATAATAAAATAGCTTTGAATTCCCAAGTACAAACACTTTAGGGAAGATACTCTGTTGTAAGGGTTATGCAACCTTAAAAATATGAACATCCTGTTAAGTAAGTTTTTTCTGAGATGGGGCCTATGAGAAATATCTTTCTGGATCTTGACAGAGATGATGTAACAGCATCTTAGGTACAGAAAGGAGCAGGCACTTCCAGTGTTTCCTTATGGCGTTCCACAAAGAAGCTTCACATATAAGGATTTAATCAGTAAACAACCCACTTTTTCTTAGATAAAAGTTTGCATTAATTCATTCCCATCAGGAAACACAAGTCAACATTTTACCCATACTACTCACTGTCTCTGCTACAGCCAGAGGTTTAACAGCTGTTAAAGAATGCAAACTAGGATCCTTTTCTAAGATAGCACTGATAGCCCACATTTCCCTCACCTGTAATTCTTTCACATTTTCAACAGTAAAGTTGAACCAGACTCGGAAGCGAGGATTACAGGTGTCCGGCCTAATGAACAGATCATACTCAAAATCAGAGACTTGCTCAACCCTGCCGAGGTTACCTATAAAAGAACATAAAAGAATTCTTTTAATAGAAGTGCGTGCATCTCAACAATATTATAAGCTCTGACACTAGTCCCAATCTTTTAGAATGGTCTAAACAGTCACAGTCTTCACGTAGGCAACTCTGAGTGTAGCTCAAGGTAAGGAAGACTTTCAGATACTGCAGACTCTGGTAGACATCTCTGCCTGGACCTACGGTCTAGACCCTTTGTGCAACAAGCAAGAATGGATTATGAAGACTATATGTCTCAACAAACTGAGGAATGAATCATATACTACAGTTTCCAAGTTAGAAAAAAAACGAGGGTACAGTAAAACTTCTTCTAATATGTTGAACCTTGTTCATTTTCACAACAGAGCTTTTTTGAACTAATCAAGACCAAAGACTTGCCTATTAATTTTCTTTCCTTGTATTCATAATAGTCAAGAATATTCTCTATATAAAAATGGTTCTTTCATTTTTATCATTGAAATGTTTATTAAGACTTGTTTTTTTAAAAGACAGAGTCCTTATTACAAAACAACAATAAATATGAGATCAAATTATTTAGTCTAACATTTTCTGAGTGACCATGAAAAATTCATTTAAACTTTTCCAATTATTTTCTCATTATAAACTAAAGATTATTAGACTGGAAAGATGGCTCAGTGTATAAAGATGCTTGGTACTGAGGCTGACAATGTAAGTTTAATACCAGGATCCACATAATGATCCACCAACTCCTTTAGGAAGTTCTCCTGGCATCCATCCACACATACACAAAATAAAAAAAATAATAATAATGTAAAAATTGCAGAGAATGAAATATAAGTATTTATTCCTATATTAAAGGAGAAAATGTGAATTTTAACTTCAATGCAATTAAGAAATTAATTTTAGTAGAAAATTAATGATTCTAAGTTTTAATATATGATATAGATTGTCCTAAGGTTAAGTGTATCAATCAACTTAAACCTCAGAACAACTCCCATGAATGAGGTACTGTTGCTATCTCATTTTATATACAAGAAAACATGGAATAAACAACTAAAACAACTCCAAAGTTACATAATAAGTAACTAAGTAGTATTCACAAATAATTTGAATACAAATAGCAAATTTCTAATGACTACTGACCAAACTCTACAGCTGTTTACATAACAGACCTGGCACGGGTAACACAGAAATATAAATGGAAGTATATTTTAAATCATTGGGCTTGATATATATTCCATTATTAAAATAATTTTGGACAATTTAAAATTTCATATTCTAAAAAGTAAATATTAATGTTCATTCCAATATTAAAAGAAAGTATAGATTCCATTTGTTGTAACAGCTGGACAGAATACATGGAAAAAGAAATCTTTAAATTGTTACTTTGTACAGAGTTCTTAATAATAATACAACAGGCTCTCTAGAAATGTGAAATTTCAAAATGATTTTATTCATATTACTAAATATTCACCTTGACCAAGTAATAATGAACCTGAAACCCATAAGTACTTAGTGACTATTTAAATTTATACTTTAAAGCATCAGAAAAAAGACTTTGAAATGAAGACTTCTGATTATATTGTTCTTTCATCACACCATAACTATATATCCATTTTCCCAAAATACTCCAACTATGTATCATATTATGGTCTTATGGAAACATATTTGAAAATATAGTAGCAATATTTCATTTATCTAAATAAAAGACAGGGAAAAGAAGGGAGCAAAATCTAAACCATGATAGACAGATAGGAAAAAACAGGATGCGTATTCTAAGCTCAAGAATATTAAATGACTCAAATATATAAGGATTATATATTCAAATTTATACCAAACAGATCACATTATGCTAAGCAAACTAATCCAGAATCATAAAGAAAATGTGATATGATATTAATATGCTATAGAACATTAAAAGTAAGTCAAATTGTAAAGATAGACTTAGATCATGCATGGTACACTTTAAATGATTACTAGAAATGAACAAGGATAACTCATGGTTTTAAAAATGATTACCCTTCACCCCTGTGAAGGTTCTGTGCCCCAGTGTAGGGGAATGCCAGTGGGAGAGGGTGGGGTGGAAGGCATGGGGAGGGGGGAGGCAACAGGGGTTTGTTCTTGTTGGTTTTGTTTGTTTGTTTGTTGGAGGGGAAACTGGGAAAGGAGAAATTTACATGTAAATAAAGAAAATATCTAATAAAAAATGATTAATACCTCCTATTCACAATAGTCTCAAAAAATAAAATACTTTGGGAAAAACTTAATCAAAGAATTGAAATACCTTTGCAATGAAAATTTTGAAACACTGAAAATATAGATTGAAAAAGACAGTAAAGATCTTCTCTCTGGTGAGCTCCTAAGCCTGGAGCAGCCAGCCAGGAGGCACAGGCCCCTCGAGTCGCAGGGGAGCCTCAGGGTGGCAGGGACAGGATCCTCTCAGCTTCCAAGTGACAGAGGTGGATCAGCGACCTTAGCTGCCCCTTCCTTGCAAGTGGAGGGTCTGCCTCCAGGGACCGCCTTGACCCGGAGTCTCCAGTGAGAGCCGAAATCTTCTCTCCTGTGAGTTTCTAAGAACAGAGCAGCCAGCTGGGAGGCACAGGCCCCACGAATCTCAGGGGTCTTGCAGGGCATCAGGGACAGGA
>NW_022196900.1:69865921-69876530 GCF_008632895.1 Mastomys coucha | reverse complement strand
TACGAATTGGAAAGGAAGAAGTCAAATTATCACTATTTGCTGATGATATGATAGTATACTTAAGTGAAAAAGACAGTAAAAATAGATCATCTATGCTCATTATAGATCAGCATTAATAATAACGGTAAAAAGAGCTATGCTACAAAAAAGAATCCAGAGAGTCGATGCAAGCCTCCATCAAAAGGAAAAAGCTTTAACAAAAGTCTAACACTTTAAAAGGAAAGGACTGAGAATCTAGGAATACAATGACATAGCTCAACATAATAAAGGTGATAACGCTTATAGCCAATAAGAGGATAAAGAAAAACTCAAGGCACCTCCACTAAAATTAGGAATTAGATAATAATGTCCACTCTATTCACTCCTGTTCAAACAGTGCAAAACTTCTTAGCTAAGTCATTAAGACACAGGAATAAAAATAAGAAAGGAAAAAAATAAAAAAACTTCTATTTGAAGATGTTATCATTCTATTTATGAAGACGATAAGGCTCTATGTTAAAACCCCTATGTCCTATAAACATGTTGAGCAAAGTAGGAAGATACAAAATTAACAGAGAAAATCAGTAGCCTTCTGATAAACCACAACAAACATAGCAAAAAAGAAAGGAAAAAAATCAAGTAAACAATAGCATCAAAATTAAAAATTTGGAATAAATCTAACCAAAGAAGTAAATGCCTTGGACAATGGAAGCTCTAAAGCAAGAAAAAAAAGAAAGAAAGAAAGAAACTGAAGATGATACTAGAAGCTGGAAACCCATGTCATGTACTGGTAAGACTGACATAATAAAAATTTCCACCCCACCCCTCAACCAAAAGCAATCTACAGTTTCAAGGAACACCATCAAAATTCCAATGCATCTGACTTATCACAGAAGTTGAAAAAATAATCTCAAAACATAAATGCAGACACAAAAGAACCAGGATGCAAAATTAATCATTAACAATAAAAAACAGATCGTATAACCACCCATGATTACAAGTCCTATTATATAACTATTACAATAAAAACAATACCATACAGTTATAAAAACAGATACTTGAATAATTGGATAGAATGGAAGACACAAATATAAGTCCATGTTCCTAAAACTACCTAAATTCTTACAAAAATGGGGACCAAAAAATACATACTGGAGAAAGGAGAGCATCTTCAATAAATGGTGCTGGTAAAACTAAATAATTGCATGTAGAACAAAGCTATATTCTTGTCTCTCACCCTACAAAAAACTAAACTCCAAATAAATCAAGGATACCAACATAGAAATGATATCCTGAATCTATTAGAAGAAAAAAATGAATTGCCTTCAACATACAGGCACAGGAAAGAAATTTATTAACAGAACAATACAGTACAGTCATTAAAACCAATAATTGACAAATGAGATCACATGAAACTAAAATCTTCTATACTGCAAAAGACATTATTCTAGTGAAGACATAGCCTACAAAATGGGGAAAGGGTACACCAGATATACATTTGACAGAGGGTTAATGTCTAGAATATATAAATAACACCAAAACATCAAAAACAACCTAATTATGGGAAGGTACTAAAAACTGAATGCTAAAAGCAATGCAAAAGGCTAAGAAATATTCATAACTATTAACATACTTGCCCATTGTTCAGTTGAATAAGACAGTACAAAGTGAAAATGTTTATGAATCTTCATCCCAGTAGCAAACAAAGTAAATTTAATAAAGACCAAGAACAAATTAAGAATACTTTGAGATTGCATCTTATCCCAGTCAAGATGGCAGAGACCAAAACAACAAACAACAACAAATGCTAGCAAGGATATGGGGAAATGAGACCCTCATTCACTTCTTGTCAAAAATGCAAACTTAAAAAATCGTAATAGAAATGCATAGAATTCTCAAAAAAGCTAAAAGTACAAGTACCATACGACTCAGCTACACCACTTTTTTCCAGACAACTTAACCTTCTACTCCACAGGCACTTGCAAGGCCACTCATAATCACTCTACTCACAATAATGAGGAGATGGAACCCATATAAATGCCCTTCAACTGATGGATTGGATAATGTGGTAATATACACAATGTAAAACTATTCATGAACTTTGTGGGTAAATAGATGGAACTAGAATACCAAGAGAAGTAGCATAGATATAAAAAGACTAATGATATGTTTTCTCAATTTGTGGATGCTAGCACAACAGCCTACTCCTGACAGCCTAGTCCAGAGGCACTTCAACCAAACTTATTCCTGCCCGATTCACAGTAGCCAGAAAGTGAAAACAATCTAAATGTCTTTCAAATGATGAATGTGCAATGAAAACATATTCAATGAATATCTAGCCAGCTGTAAAGAAAACTGAAACTATGAAATTTTGCAGGTAAATGGATAGAACTAGAAAAGATCTAGTGAATGAGCTAACCACCAATATCCAGAAAGAAAAACACTGTATGTTCTCTCCCATATAAGGATGATAGCTTTTTGTCATCCTTACGTGGGAGTTATTTTAAACTGAAGTACCCAGTAAGGTCAGGAAACTAGAAAAGGACCATAGTGATGAGTAATTTCAGTGAATAGGGATACAAGGTAGATGTTATTAAGAGAGAAAGATGAATAGAGGAACAACAAGGGTCAATTAGAGTGAGAGACATTAGGGTGAGAGACAGGAGGGCAAGGTAGAGTAGGGAGTATAGGAATGAATAACACTAAAGGACTTTGAAAAATGGCATCTGGAGTCCTACTATTATAGAAGCACAAGATCAAGGTAGCGAAAAATCCCAGCATGATACGGGAAGTGGGTGCTCATGAAGTTCCACTCCTAGATAAGAAGCTATTAGAAGTCAATGGCTGATGGGGTAGGGGATTAGATTTCTTTCAAGGATGCAACCCTACAGGGCTACCTATGTTCCAGCAGCATAGCCCTATACCCATCCACAAATAGAAGCACTATATTGACTCAGTAGGGTTTTTAAAAGAGTAAATAAAGTTATATGGAGAAAGAAGAAGGGTGTGATAGTAAAGATTTGAGGGAATGGGATGGGACAGATATAGATAAAAATAGTAATTTACATAAAAGTCCCAAACAAACAAATAATATACAATTCTATGAGCAAATTAAAATTAAAAGTATTACTGACTCAACATTGTATATCTCCAGATACATCAATGCCACATATAGTTAATTCATTTAATAACACATACCATGGGAACACTGGAGCCAAGGTATGTGAAAAGTACTACACTGCTATTGAACTGAATAACCTAAACCTGTTTGGATTGCAAGGCTTGCAGAATTTAACCTAAGCACTAGTTTAAGCTTGAAGTCTGAGTATTCTTCTCATCTCAAGTATAAGAAAGCAGAAAGTTCATCTGGGGTGGGGATGTGGGACAGAATAAAACAACAAGAAGGGTAGGCTAGGGAATTGGTCAACATCCAGTAACATGAGGCATACTCCAAAAATGAGGCTGAAAAGGAAGATTAAGGTAAAGAAATAGAATCTATAAGATTATTTTAATGTAATACTTAATATTCAAATTTTTTAAAAATGTAGTGGTATAATAATATAGAATGGAAAACCCAAAACCTGAAGATAGAAATAACAATAATATATATCAATATAATGAAATAGGTAAAACGAAACTAATATAAACTTTTATGAAGCAGTGAGAGGAAAGAGTTAATTACAGAGATTGAATTGACAGGTATTTGAAAAGGAAAATTTCTTCTTCCAAACTGATAACTTTTATTAAAATCTTTGATTCATTGTCAATAGGAATAAAAGGTAAGCCAGCATTCTGGTTTAGGCTC
Source organism: Mastomys coucha (assembly GCF_008632895.1). Classification (NCBI taxonomy): domain Eukaryota; kingdom Metazoa; phylum Chordata; class Mammalia; order Rodentia; family Muridae; genus Mastomys; species Mastomys coucha. Next base: position 69,872,746 of record NW_022196900.1, on the reverse strand, counting down.
TTAGAATCTTTCTGCCCCTCACCCCCTTTTGAGATTCTTCCCCGAGTCTTAAGGGTATATCTATGGGGTTGGATAGTCATTAACAATTGTCAAAACAGAACAGAAATTTTAAAAACTCCTTTTAGAATTTGAAGGGCAACTGATTATTTGGCAGATTTGAACTATCAGAGATAAGTTTGCTTATAACCAAATGAAATTTAGTCCTTACTAATTTTTACTTACAAGGCCTACAGAAGGCCTGAGGGAGCAGGGTTATAGGTAAAGAGCTTGGAAATCAAGGTTGCCCTTTGAAATATTCCTGGTAAATAGCCTCAAGAGATTTCAGCAAGAAAGTGAATGAAAATTCAAGGATAGGAGTATTTATTTGGTATCATTCTTATTTTGAATAAGTTTTATGTTCATAAATTTGTACATTTCATAACTCCAAAATAAACTTCGCTCTACATGAAACCTAAAATGGTTGATTCTTTCAGCTACAGACTTCTTTGGCATTGAGATACAGAGACAGCTGGTAGTGTAACTCCTAAAGTTCATGCCTGTTTCCATTTCTACAGAAATTAATGCTCTAAGTAAACTACTGAAGTGATTTCCTTGAAATACATACTGAGTGATAATAATCAATAAACACTGAATACAGTATGAATAATTGATGTTCTAGAACTAATTGTGCAATGACTAAAATTAAGAGATGAAAGGTAGATGTCATTTTAAAATAATTCCTCAAAAATCAAAAATATCTTCATAAAATATTTGTATAAGTATGTACTATTGATTAGAATGCTCTGAAGACCTGGTTATATCAGTGATAACCTTTGTGACTTTGATTCTACTCTATCTGTAAAGATTCTCACATCACTTTCTGTCCCTTTTCAAATACTCCTCTCTTGCTGGCTCTGTACAGCAAACATGGAAATGCTCTTCATTACTCTCAGGGCTAATCCCATCAACCTCCATTCACTCAGGACGCTGCAAATTGCACTGAGATGCCTTTCTCAGTCTATCCACCACCAAAAGCATACAATGCCAAGTCATCCCACAGCAGAAGTCTAAGGTCTGCCTCTAGATATCTGTGTAACTTTATGTATCATTCAGTCTTATATTTTATACAGTTTTATTTGTATATTCTTCAAACATTTAATTTCTTGGCACATTTTATGCAAGGATGTTCCCATATTAAGAGCCTCCTTAGTTATTATGTTCGGTCATTAAAGTCTTGCTCACTACTACTTTTCCCCAAGATGACTTCCAGAATTAGCATCTCCACTATGCCCTCATATTGCTTTTGTTATTCTTTGATAAATAATGCCCATCACGTGACAAGGGGGCTGAAGACTGTACCAATAATTCAGAAAGCACCCTGTCTGCTCAAATGCTCTTTGAGATGTGAAATTCTGAAAAGGTTAATTAAATTCTAGGAAATGTTGCTTTCTTTTACTAAGAAAACCATGTGTACATGGTACCTTTTCTATGATTATAAACTAGAAAAAAACTGAAGAAAGTGGGTAATCCATTAAGGTCTAGGACTCAGTAAACTATGAATATCAAAGAAGATTGTTTGTAAAAGTAATAAAAGTAGGGTAGGAATGAAGAGGTAAAGAATTACTGCCCAACAAAGACTAAGGCATTATTTAGTTTCTCATTTAGCATTTTTCTCTAGGACTTTAGTATTCTGAGGGAGTAATTCAAAAAAGAAAAAAATATATATTACATGGTACAATTTAAGAACCAAATCCCCCTTGGACTCAACTGTGAGAGTACTCTCTTTTTTTTACTTGTGTGAAGAGTTGTCCCACATCTCTATGGATGGCAATAGTATACATTTTTATGAAGTGTGTGCATACTTGTGTTTGTTTATGTGTATGAATACAGATGTGTGTGCAGAACATATGTGCTACAGCAGACATGTAGAAATAAGATGTGAGCCTCAGGTCTCAGTCTACTCCTTTCATTTTGCTTAAGACAATGGCATCTCTTTGGTACCAACATATGCCAGGCTAGCTAGCACATGAGCTTCTAGTCATTCTCCATCTTCTATTTCCCATCTTTCCCTTAGAGCACTAGATTACAGATATGTGCTACCCCCCTGAATTTCTGTAGGTTCTGGGTATATGATTAAGGTCCTTGAACTTCTATATCAATCATTTTACCCACTGGCCCACTTCTTACAATAAGCATTTATTATGTTCTTATTTTTTTATTTTTGAGATCATAATATAAGTACATTATTTCATCTTTCCCTTTCCTCTTCCTAAACATTCCAATATATCCCTCTTTGCTCTCTTTAAATTCATGTCCTCTTGTTTTTCCTAATCATTGTTACATATATACCATATACATACATATTCCTAAATAAATATGTACACCCCTATCAGTATATATAATATTACTTGCATAAATGTTTTCAAGGCTGACCATTTGATATTGGATAACCAATTAGTGTGTCCATCCTCCTGTCAACATTCTTTAGTTGCCTAGTTCTGTGTAGGGTTGAGACCTCATGGACTTGCCCCTCATCCACTTTAGAACTTCTATTGTTATTGTCCTTATTCAGATGATGCTAAGACATTTTATTAGCATAGCATCTGACATTCCTAGAGGATATAATTTCACAGCAACCTCTTTTACCCTCTGGCTCTTCAAATCTTTCCTGTCATTCTTCTTCAATAATTCATGATCCTTATGTGAGAGTTGTTTTGTAGTTGTATCTGTATAACATACAACTGTCATGAGCTAACATAACTAAACCAGCATAATCTCTAACTACATTCTATGTATTTGTCTTTGTACCCACAGAAAAACTATAGTTCTAACTCCTAATGAAAGAAACTTCTCTTTAAAATAGACAGAAGTTACCACAAACACACACACACACACACACACACACCACACATATAACTAATCATAATGCAGTCAATGTGAAACCCAACACCAGCAGAAACACATATAAGCATTTATTCTTAAACTCAAAATCTTGCACATAATGGTTTTATGGTTTCATATAAGGAACTCTGATTTAGTCTGTAGTGAGTCAGCCTGGGCTCTATAACAAAGCTGAATCAAGATATGAACAACTTGTCTCTCATATACCATCTTTTCAAATGATCACCAGGCATGATAAAACAAACAAACAAAACCCAAAAAAGAAACAAACAAAAACAGGCCAAATTACATTAAGCACATTAAAGTCTCAGTTGGAGCTGTATCCATTAAATTTCCACTGACCAAATAATGTCATATAACAAAACTCTGTGTGTGTGTGTGTGTGTGTGTGTGTATGAAAAAAATGCATTTCTTTCTGAGTCATCTACACATTTTATTAAATTGCAAACAAAGTGGTCCCTAATTTAGGAAGAAAAGTAAATACACTAGGATATGCTGGTTACAAATCTATGGCTCCAGAAATATATTCTTATATAGTTCATATTCTAAAAGTTAAGGGAGAGACACATTTACAGAAATTACTACACATGAAATGTAGTATACTGAGAAAGCTGTGGGAATAATTCTATGTTCAGAAACTTGAACTTTATAGGGTAATAAATGTTTACTCAATCAAGACTGAAATTTAAGGATGAGGTAAGTTTTTACAAAGGGGAAAATGTTTATAAGATTACACATATATGGACTAAAGTAAAATAATAAAAGTTGAAATACTTGATGGGTCTAAAATACCAACAGTGTATAAAATATGCAAAAGGCAAGGTAGGAGGGAAGTCAAATCAAAGTGAACATAAGCTAGGGCTCGTATCTTAAACTATAATAGTGTGTAAGAATATTAATCATGAAAGCAATGCATATGTTTAAGGTGTAAGTATGATAGAACACAAGTATGGCTGTTCAGGTGGGGTTGGGAACTGTTGAAGAGAAACTGGTATAATGAAGGAAGCAAAGCAGTAGAAGTCTACGTGAAAAGAGGTATTAGTAGCTTTCTAAAGAGCAATCTTACATATCCTAAATGAATACAGAAGTCAGTTAGGTTAAGTAAAAACCCAAAGGAACTGTAGGCCAACTCTAAATACTTCAGGGATGGCATGGGATGAGGTTTGCATTCTCTCTTCTTGCCCATTGACATAATTCACTGAATTCTCTCCTACTATAGACTACCTTACTCCATTGAAATTAGAAAAATTCACAAATAATAGTTTTCTAACTACATGTCCATAAAGTAAAGGAAATTATTTCTATAATAATTTCAATGTATTTTTGACAATTTTATACGTGTATGTAATGCAGCCTATATATTTTCCCTTCTCTCATCTCCCACTCATACTTTCCAGTGACCCCTCATCACTACAAGTCCCTTTTCTTTGTTTATGTCTTTTTGTTTTGTTTTGTTTTGCTTTGTGACACACTGGGTTTAATCACAATTATCTGTTTGACTCTGGGTTCTGAGATCTCTGGTGGACCATGGTGAGCTTAACAGTGGGTACACATCTAAAGAAAATGTTTACTATCCTCCAGAATCCATCAGTAGCCAACAGTTCAGCAGGGAGGGGTGAGGCTCTCTATATATACCTCTTCACCATCCATAACTGACTGATGGCAAATGCAGGCTCGTAAAGACCTGTTGCAGGGAATCAGAGCTGCTGTATGGTTATAATTGAAATATCTATGTTATGCCTAAAAGACTGCATTTTGCCATTCCTCTACATGTCTTTGCTTACTGATTGATTGATTTTGATTGATTGACTGACTGATTGATTGATTGTTTTCATTTCTGAGACAGGATCCCACTATGTAGCCTCCTCTGTCCTATAATTCACTATGTAGACCAGGTTGACTTTGAACTCAAAGAAATCAACTGCTCCTCCCAAGTGCTGGGACTAAAGATGTGAACCCCCATATCTTGTTTCTCCCTAACTTTAGATCATCACTAAATTACATCCACAACATATCTACCATATTTCTAAGACTTAGGTGGGGTGGTATAAATGTCATGCTTAGGGCTGAATACCCACCATTACTTTTGCTTGGCAGCCAAGAAATCTTTCTATTCACTGCCACTGATTGTACATAGAAGCTTCTCTGAGAGATGATGAAGGTTGTATTTGCAAGTAAGTATAGTCATAAATGCTGAAATAATAACACAAGGTCAATTTAATTAAGTAACAGAAATGAGTTCCCTGAAAATGTCTATGGCCTCCCCAGCCAAAATACTAAGCTAATTGTATCATACTTGCAACTCCTCCTTGCATAGTAACCCTCGTATCCAATCAGAGTGGTTAGTTACTCCCATAAAACATTATTGAAACCATGTATACATTCTGCATGGAGAATTGGTGTTACCACCTGTAGAATTCACAACCAGATTGGACTAATTAACAATAATAATTTTAAAGTAAATATCCTTGAGGAAGTTTTTGATTAACTAATGTGGGTTAAATGTCCACCCCATCAATCTAGTGTGCAGGATGCCAGAATTTCACTAATTATTTGCTGATATATTTAGTGAAAAAAATATAATCTTATCTCAGTATGAAAAGCACTGAAATTATTATCCTATTAACCATATCAACTTGAATCAATCAGAGTGAAAGGAATTGGTTGAGTGTGATAAGTTGCAAGTTTCAGTGTGATGGGGCTAGAATATAGCTCAGCAGCAAATGGTTTGCCTAGTTGTATTAAAGACTTGAATTCAATCCCCAATACTGAGGAAAAAAACACTTTTGGCTTGGTGGCAAGATTAATGGTATAACTATAATAGGTGGTTTATGAAGAGAAGAATTTATTAAGGATTTTTTTAATATGTCACGATTATGATATCCATGCACTATTCCAGTGGAAATACTCAATAACCACTAAAAAGGAAAAAAAAACTCTTCAGGAAAGTCATACATACATGCTTGCACACACATCCATATGTGTGCATGCACGTGTATATAAATATATGCAATATATATTAGTGCATATATTAGTCCTCCCTACCCACAAAGGAGATGTCCCCTGGATCTTATTTCAGATACAGTAGTAAAATTTCTGTCTTATTTTTCTAAATAGGAATTATTGCTACATTTGTCTCCTCTTTTCACTGGTTTCCTTTTTGTAGTTTCAGAAATGTTGTTTGAAAATATTAAATGAAACACTCCAGAAGTGAGCAGTCTACCGTTTTAAATGATATATCATTTTGAAATTTCATTTCTGTAGCTAAAATGAGCTCTCCAGATCTGAGAAATATCTTTTCTATAGAAAAGAACACATGAAATTAATGGACCTCAATGAGAAATCTGAAAAGCTGAAACATCTGGAAAAAAACACAGGCAGTATACTAAATGAGGCACATGCAGAAAGGGACTTTCAGTATAGTACTCTAGTTGTCCAGGAACAATTTGTCAGCAATTGACAAATCGGACCTCATAAAATTTAAAAACTTCTGAACAGCAAATAAAACAATCAAGCCAATAAAGTGGAAGCTAGAGTGGAAAAGAATCTTTGCCAGCTTATACATCTGGCAGAGAACTCCTATCCAGGATATACAAATAATTCAAAAAGCAGACTCAGGAAAACAAGCAACCCAGTTATAGAAATGGGCTATAGATATGAACATAGAGTTCTCAAAAGATTGTCAAATGAAGTAAAAATAGCTAAGAAATATCTCAAAAAGTAAATAACATCCTTAATAATTAGGAAAATGCAAATTAAACTATGAGAATTCATCTTACACTAGTAAGCATGGGCAAGATCAAGAAAAAAACTGACAACAAATGTGGGTGAGATGGTCTCTTCTGAAAATAAACAGAATAAAACAGGCATTAAGAGTTGAAGAGGAGCCGGGCGGTGGTGGCGCACGCCTTTAATCCCAGCACTTGGGAGGCAGAGGCAGGCGGA
>NW_022196900.1:69862202-69865910 GCF_008632895.1 Mastomys coucha | reverse complement strand
AAAAAAAAAAAAAAAAAAAAAAAAAAAAAAAAAAAAAAAAAAAAGAGTTGAAGAGGAAAAAAAAGAGTTGAAGAGGGCAGGATTGTGGGAGGATGGGAGGGTGAATTTGATCAAGGTAGGGTCTCTGGAGGTATTTTGGCAGAGAAATTTGAGCCTACTGGAAAGTTTGAAACTATCTCTTGAAATATGTGTGATTCGCCTTCACTTATGAAAGAGGAGGAGAGTGATGCAACTTCGATTCACCCCCAAGTACAACCACTCACTACTGGACAGTAACCAGCAACAAATGCTGACAAACCATTGATACTTTCTACTCTTTAAAGTAGCAAAAGCAATGCCTAATAACAGAAAATATGGTGGAATCCATCTTGGAAAACATAGTCTAAGTCTTCTGAAATTGTAGATGTGTTATTTAAAATATAAGACCATAGAAGTTCTCATAAGTGGACTTAAAATTCCAGTCTCCTACTATTTTTAATTATACTCATCAAAGAAAGGTGATATTTCCTGAAACTCTAAATTTTGCAGTTCAATTATATATTTAAAACAATAAAAAAGTACTAAATATGTTTCTCATATACAATCAAATCAAAGCTAACAGTTACTATAATATATGAATAAATAATAAAATATAAGGGTTTTATCAATTCCAAAGTAATTTTCAAGCTACATAAAATATCTTCTCTGCTCATGTATATAATATTTTACTTCTACTGTCCTATGTGTTTAGTCTTCATAAAATATTCAACATATTGCTACCAAGATGTCAATAAAAATATTTAATAACTAAAGAAGGAAAATCCATTTGAAAATGGCAGGATTGCCCAGAATAACTATCTTCATCACCACTACTACCACCACCACTACCACCACCACCAATTTTTGAAGGCTTAGAAAGAAAATAGAAGTTAAGCAATTTGAAGTTCTTAAGTCAGACACTATATTTTCCTACAGAGAATTTTTAAAATGAGAAACAGACCACTAGGATCTTAGAGAAGCTTTAGGTAATAGAAAAACGTGGCCAAACATTCTTCTAGAAAGCACAGTTGTCTTAAACACAACTTACCAGCCGCTTGCAGTGCCTCCTTACTTATAGCTGGTCCCACAGGTAGTACTCTTGAGTTTGGACCTCCATTACTTTGTAATAAGTTTGCCAGGAATGACACAGAAAACAAATTTGAAACAATGTGCCATTCTCAGCATATAAGCTTTGAAGAGAGATGGCTTGGTTGTTTTTTGTTTTGTTTTGGTGAAGAATATAGCCAGAGAGCACAGAGGATCAGAGGGACAGGAGAAAGGAAGGTTAACAATAGCTAACAATCTTCATTTTTACTCTTAATAAATAGCCAAATAAAATGACACTAATGATATTGAGTTACCAACATAGTCTGAAAAGCCCAGGGATTATGTAGCTCACCTTCTATTCCCACCTCAAGGACAATTCTCACAGGCAGATCAACAAAATGCTTGTGTCAAAAGAAGGTTTATAGCTTTAAATTAGCCCTTTTGAAAAGAATGACAGAAAGATACAGGCCTACACCTATTGCAGATTAGTGATAAAATGTCAAATGCTTCTCCTAAAAACCTAAGATGTCTCCATATCATTGGTCACTTATAGAACTCCAATCTGCTTCTTAATATGCAGAAAAGCTTAGACTATGATGAAAGAGAGAGGGTGGAGAACTAAGTCTTATCTTAGAGCTGTCAATAAATCTATTGTTAGAGATGCATGTGAATAGAAAAACCAGAGGCAGTCTTTGTCTTTTAAAGAGGTAGCTTTTCAAAAAAAAGAATTATACAAAGTGCTCTGTTTTCATCAATATGCTGCCAGGTTTTGAAATAGTATTTTTCATCCAAACAATGAAAATCTTGACAAGTAAGCAACAGAAAATCACTAATATACTTGCAGCTGCAATTCAATCTATACAAAATCTTTAAACAAAAACAACCAAGAAACTGCCTAGCTTAGCAAAACTGTCTCACCATTTGGGACTCAAATCCAAAGATAACTGTGAAACATAAGAAACAGAATTTTTATATGTCCACTGAATACTATTCAACAAATGTTTGAGTGAAAATTACAAAGGAGAAGATACAGAAAAGATCTACATACTAATTTCAAAACCACAAAATCAAGGGAGTATTTTTCCAACTTCACAAATGAAGTTAACAAAATGATTCTCAATAATTTTAATTCTGAAAATGTTTAATAAATACAGAGGTAAGTTTTATCAAAAGACCCAGGTTATAACTCTAGCTTAACTAGCAGCGATATATATTTAAGGAGGAGTCAGAAGGGAGAAAAAGGATGTTTCATTTAATCAAGCAATCAATTAAACCCTAATTAAAATAATAGACGTGAAAATGACAAGGGAAGAACACACAAATCTTAGTAACAGAGTGCAGAGATTTCTCAATGAATGATGCTGAGTGTGATAGTGTCCTGCAGAGCTGTCCCCCACCCTCTTCTCCCTCTCTGTATTCTAGGGGTTCCCCTTCCCGCCAAAGATGAAGCAGAGGACTAGTGGGCCTCCCCTGCCTGGTCCCACATGGTTGAATGTTCTAGTAAAGACAAAGCTCTTGTTAAGGTATCTTTGTGTGCATTTATTCTTCTCTGCGGTGTCTAACAATCACTTCTCAGTCCTCATCAAGTCTGGGAAGAGATACATCCTCTGTTGTCAGCAGTCTAAGCCTTGTAGAACAGCCCATGTTGACCCACCCCACCCCGAACTCTATCCCCACATTTGCAAACAATTCCTTTATGAAATGAACAAAGTTACCCAATTTTAAGCAAACCATATGTTTCCAGCAAGGATCCTGACTGATATGTGAAATTGCATCATAGATCACAGGAACCTGGAGAAGCTTCATTACTTTAGTCACTCTGCTGATAGAACAAATTGTGTCAGACAGGCCCAGCACATAGATGGTAACTAATAAAGATTGATTAATTAGCATATAAATCTGTATACAATTAAGGATTTGTTAACAAGTTCTAGTAAAATACTATAGATCTCAAACAAGAAAAGATGGGGAGCTATGAAATATGCAAACCAGATACCAAAGGCTCACAAAAAAAAAAAAAAAAAAAAAAAAAAGGTGTGGGCAACCAAAGAGTAATTTACTTCTAGAAGTTCCTTGGAATTTATAAATATTGGTACTTTAAATGTTCTCTAATCAGAATATAGCCTTTCATACACTGAAGGTAGATAACTATCAACCTCTAAAACCAATCTTAACTTTGACAAGATAAAATTCAGAACAACAACAACAACAACAAAAACAAAAACAAAAACAAAAGTAGTACCCTGAAAGAAAGATCTTGGACATAACTAATGAAATGGAGAATAAAAGAATATAGAGAATCCAAATAAACTGCCATCCTTTATAAAGATGAAGAGAATTGACAAGAACTTAGCCAGAGTCACAGAAGACAGAGAGAAAAAAATAAAATTAGGCATGAGAAGGGGGACACTGCAATAGATATTAACGAAATTCAGAGCCATTAGAAAATGTTATGAAACTTGTTCTAAAGTATCTAAAATAGGTTACGGGGTGGGGGCTTGGAGGAGAGGAGAGGGGGGAAGTTGTAACTGTTATGTAAAGTAGATAAATAAATTAATAGAAAAAAATCTATGAACATAGCAGCCTTATTTATAATAGCCAGAACCTGGAAACAATCCAGATGTCCCTCAACAGAAGAGTGGA
>NW_022196900.1:69846680-69861456 GCF_008632895.1 Mastomys coucha | reverse complement strand
GGAGGGGAAACTGAGAATGGAGAAATTTACATGTAAATAAAGAAAATATCTAATAAAATGCAGAAAAAAAAGAATAGCAACAACAACAACAAAAAAAAAAATCTATGAACAGAGTTAACATACTATCCAACTATCCATTTCCTGAGTATGGCCAAAGCAAAGGAAATCAGTATATCTTAGAGATATTTGGACTCTCTACTCTGCTTTGGTCCACGTGTCAAAGTTTAGTCACAGACTTGTGATGCTACAAGACTTGCACTGATTCAAGCCCAGACAAGGCTTCAAGAATTCAAGCCCAACACAAAAAAAGAAGAAGTGGGCAAGGAATCCCAACCCAACCAAAAATCTATCTGTAATTGATACCCACCTGCTTGTGTTAGTTAAGGAACTTGAATAGGGCAGGAACCTGGAGGCAGGCACTGATGCAGAAGCCATGGAGGAACGCTGCTTATTGTTTTGCTCCATATTGCTTGCTCAGGCTAATTTCTTATAAAACCCAGGACACCCACAATAGGCTAGGCCCTCCTACATAAATCACTAAGAATGTGCCCTATAGGCTTGTCTTACAGCCTGAGGTAATGGAGGCATTTTCTCAATTGAGACTCCTTCCTCTCCAATGACTATAGTTCGTGTTAAGTTGACATAAAACTGGCCAACGTACCACTGGCAAAGGGGAAATAAATTTATTCAATGGAGTGTGACTGGGTATTTCAACCACACCTCAGGGCAAGAACATGTTTAGCCATATGTGGCCATCAAAAAAAAAAAAAATACAATGTTATTTTTTAGAAACGTTTTGTTTCATTTCCTTTGTTTTGGCAATTTTTTGTCTTATTGGTGCTTTGCTTGTTTGTTTCTATTTTCATTTTTGTGTTTATTTAGAGGTCCCTCATTTTTTTCCCCACTGTTTGTTTTTATTTTTGTTTTTTTGTTTTTTGTTTTTGTTTTTGTTTTTGTTTTTTTTTTAGAGAGAACATACAGTTGGGTAGTTAGAGGGATGAGAAAAATTTGGAAGGAGTTGGAGAAATGGAAAAACATGATGAAAATATATCTTATGAAAAAAAATTACTTTTACTTTGAGAGAGGGACAGAGAGAGAGATCCCCTGTACAAAAGAGAGAGAGAGAGAAAGAGAGAGAGGAAATGGAGAAAAGAGAAAAGGAAAGGAAAGGAAGGAGAAAAGAAAAGAAAAGGAAAAGAAAAGAAAAGAAAAGAAAAGAAAAGAAAAGAAAAGAAAAGAAAAGGAAAGAAAAGAAAAGAAAGGAAAAAGGAGCTAGTAGGGGTACCAGAACCTTTATGAGATGAGGTCAAGTAACCATAACCCCAGAGGAAATGTTGGGAGCCCATCTCTTTCTTCACTTTCCCCTTGCCTCCACCACATTCTTCCTGCTGTGAAATACAATTCCCAAAGCAACAAGCCTAGCAATCATTCACAGAAATTTCCCAAATGATGAACCATAATAAATTTTCTTCCTTTAAGTGAATAATCTCAGCTGTCTTGTCATAGCAATGGAGAGGTGCTCAGCTAATTTTCACTGCAGCATTATTTGAGATGACTAAGAACAGAATCACTCTTGGTGTAAACACCAAATGACCAGAGAAAATGTGATATGTGCACACAAAAAATATTATGCAGCCATAATAACCTAATTCTGTTCTTTGTGGCAATATAGATAAGCTTTGAGAATACCTACCTTCTTGTCTCTTTGGTGTGAGAAGATATTCCTGCAGGCTATGGAAAGAGAAACCTGAACACCAACCCAGAAATAAAATTCTCCACCTACAGATTGTCCTCCTGCCTGCAAAGATATGCTGGAGTAATGGTGGCAAAGAATTTGTTTGAGTAGCCAATCAATGTTTGAGGCCCACTCTGCAAGAATACTTTTAAATGAAACCATCAGGCAAAGAATGGCAAACACTGGGCATCCTTGTTCATATGTGGTCACTAAAAACATTCATCTTACAGAAGTGGGAAGATCACCAGCAGCAGTTTCAAGGGCAGGGAAAGTTGGGGGAAAGAGAGGATGGAAAGCAGATGGGCATAGTAATGGAGTGTAGTTACAAAGTAGAAATAATTCCTAATGTTTATAGCATGGTAGGATGGATGTGGCTGACAAAAATTAAGTATATATCTTAAAATCAAGGTCATATAAATTAAAGCCCAAAATATACTAATCTTTAAATGTTTTGGAAATGAAGATGCAAGGTATTTTGACAGTCTTGTGATAGGAGTTCACTAAGATAAAAAAAAAACACAGAGCTTAAAATAAGAATAATTATACATGGGTTATTAACATTTTAAATTATTGATTAAGAAAGGACAACATAAAGATACCTAAAACATATTTAGTACATAAAAATTAGTACTAAGAAGACTCAAAACAAAAGAAGAACACTCAGAAGTTCTTGATTTGGTAAAAATAGTTGAAAATCTACTTTCCAAAAAACAAAGTGAAAATGCAAATGAATTTCACACAAGAAGAACCCTGAGAGAACAATGAAATCACAGTATGACTGAAGCATAGACTTATACCTTAAAAAGATATAACACACTACTTATTATATTGGTAAAAGTATAAAAGACAGAAAACATAGTACAAAAATGTGGGAAAAAATTCTCAGCAGGGGTGAGAGTGAGGGATGCATGAAGGTGCTAAACAGAAAACTGAAAGGAGAGCCTCTGAAGGTGAGAAAGACATGTGGAATTAGTAAATGAGGAACTGCATAAAACTGAAATAAATAAGCCAACATTTGAAGATTCATTGAGTAAAGAACTAGAGTTAAAATACATTAGAATAACATAAGCCACAATATATTAAGTAGAAAACATACTAATAAGTCCACAGGAATAATTATTTTAAAGGCTCATTTTGAATGCAGTTTTAAACAAGACTGCTACCCCACTCCTTTATGCTGATTCACGTGTAGAAATCTCTGCTCTAGAATTTCTTCTGGCTCTTTATCACCGAGGTGTTATTCTAACAACCTGGAATGCCTTAGCTTTGGTCTACTCTGTAATTCCCTAGCTCTCCCTAAATATTCAGCTGAAATGTCAGCGCTTTAGATATCTTTCCTCAGTCTTAACATCTTACCTCCAGGCCAGTTTGTTTCATGTTGTAGCTCTTGGAACTCTGCCTCCCTTTATTATGTAATTTAATGATCCATTTATACATCTGCAGCTCCTCAGAAGATCATGTCTGATACTTTTCCACAACAAGAGAAGCTAGCACATGACTGGCACGTAACAGGCACTCAGCAAATGCTTGGTATATGAAAAATGAACTAGAACTACTAAAGGAATGTGGCTATCCCTGTCAATCTAGCATAGCCTGTAGGCATACAATCCAGGTTCCCAGAATCCTCTCATCACAAACTGTCATCACAAGGCATGCACAGTAGAGATCCATTTATCTTTTCCTCACCTCTTGCCTCGTTTCTTTATTTTCCCCAGCCTATCCAAATCATCACTCCTGTCTCCTGCTTTTCTGATTGCTTTTCATTCAGAAGCTTAGAGACTATAAAAATTTATCAGAAACCTAACAGAAACCATCACCTTTCACAGGTCAGCTTATACCCTGGAGGTACTACAGACTTATGATCTAAAACTTGAGCCTGATGATCTATTCCAGTTTCTGTAACTGTCACAGATAATTTTAAGGTGATGCTTCTGGGTTCAAATACTCCACAGTTATACAGCCATGATTCCTCGTGTCTAGAAGGGATCAGTTCTCTACCCAAAGCACACACAGGGTGACTACTTTGACACTAAATCTTATACTTGGGGATATTTCTAGCTCTCCTTCCTTGCCTCATACATCATTCAGATACACATAGTTGTAGTAAGATGGCCCAAATAAATCATTGACTTCCTGAAGTCAAAAAATGAAATGATTCCTAAAATCTACAACTAGATATTGATGCTGGCTTGTACTTACGTAGTAGTAAACTTCTTAGTGTCAAAGAATTCTCCCACCTCTATGACTTGCACTGCCAATTTTGCCCTTCAAATCTGAAGTGTTGCTATATACTATATAACATTACCAAACATACCTAGTCAAATTTTCCCCCAATCAGTTACATCCTGGGATCAACTGAATAAATGCATTACTACATAATCTATGCAAATCTGTTTTAATGGATCTTATTTCATGTTTTATATGCATCAGTATAGTGCAATGCCATATAATGTTAAAAAGAGATGTCTACTTGTAAATAATGCAACCAAATACCCAAGTGTCATAACAACTACCCAAATGTTATGCTTCATATAATGTCTCACTGTTACACTGTACTTAGCAATTTACCAGACCATATAATGTTGCCTCTACAGTTATATACTTTTTACTAAAGAGAAAGGGGAAAAACAGTGGTTTATCTATATATTTTGTTCTAAGCAATACAGTTTGGAGTTAAAGCAAGGTTTTCTGTACCTACTAAAATGCTCTCATAAATTAAAAGGACACCCTGTTCAATTGGCACTATGGATATCTAAGGTCTTCTTTCTCCTCTCACAGAAGAAAAAAAAATAACAAAAAGATTTAGAAACACAATAACAATATACCAGAATGGTAATAAAAGAAAATATATACATCCCTTTTATGGATGCTGACCCAAGGCCAGAAAGGGAAGTGTTCCAATTAAGGTTATATTATGTCTAGAAATTGTCCCTTAAGTATCCTACTTCAAAACTCCTTATATAGCTCTTAGCAGGAAACAGTCTGAGATGCAGCCTTAGAATATAAAAACTTAAACTTCCTGGTTCCAGTGAAGTTTACTTCTGAGTAGCTATAGAAGCTTCTCCAATCCAGATCTTTGGGTTTCATAGTCTCATTCTAGTGCTCGAGAGAAGGTTCAGCAGTTTACAACCCTGGCTGCTACTTTACAAGACCCAGGTTCAACTCCTAACATCTACTCCGTGGCTAACAGCCATCTGTCACTCTGGTTCCAGTGGAATCAGTGCTTTTCTCTGGCCAGAAAGGTAAACAGGCAAATAAGTGTTACACAGACATACATGCAAGCAAACTGTCTATACACATAAATAATTTTAAAATGTACATTCTAAGCTGATATAATATCTATCTCATAAATCTGACTTCTCTCCAAAACTGATAACAAAAGTAGTAGTAATTTAACTACTAGGTGGAGGATTCATTAAAAGCAGTAACTCCAAAGATTTATTCTAAGTAAAAATACTCTGTGGAGAAATAATTTTTTTAAAAAAAAATAAGACTGGTATAAGGATTGCATATCATCTCTCAAGGAATAATCAGAAAATAATGATGTATAAATAATTATAAGATTTTCAAATTGAGATATTATAAATATAAATTTAATATTATTAAGCTGATAGGTATGAACAAAATATATTTAGCAATAAAAATAAATAAAAATAAAAGACTACAAAACTCCATAGACCATTAATAACAATGTTTAGACTTTATACATAGAATTTTTAAATATAACAAATTAAGGAATAAGCAGAGATATATTCCACATTCATGGATACAAAGACTTAATGAAAAAATGCTCATTCTTTACAAGCTGACCTATACAACCAAGAAAATTCCTTTAAAATTCTTACCAAGTAATTTAGTGGACATAAAAACTAATTCTGTTTACCTTGAAAGGAAATTAACACAAACTGACTAATACAATAGGACAACTAGCACCAACTTGAAAACTTTTTTATGAACATTTTTTTTTTTAATTGTAACAGTTATCTCCTCACTTTCCTCCCTCAAAGACCTCTCATATACCCTTTCCTCCTTCCTTCATTCACGGACTCTTCTTAATTGTTATTTCATTCATGTTTTATTTTGTATGATAAAGAAATAGGAAAAGAAAGAAGGAAAGAAAAGAAGGAAGAAAGGAAGGAGGGAAGGAAGGAAGGAAGAAGGAAGGAAGGGAAAAAGGAAGGGAGGAAGGAAGGAAAGAAGGAAGGAAGGAAAGAAAGAAGGGAGGAAGGAAGGAAAGAAGGAAGGAAGGAAGGAAGGATGGAAGGAAGGGAAAAAGGAAGGGAGGAAGGAAGGAAAGAAGGATTGACCATGGTGTTTATGAATAAACAAAAACCATATATGGACTATAATGGAGAACTGAGAAACATACCCACATGGATAGAGTCAAGTTATTGTTGACAAAGAAGCAAAAGAAATATGTTTGATAGAACAAAGATTTTCTTTTTACCAAATAAAAATGAGTCTATATCCAAATATTAAATCATTCACAAAAATTAAATTTAGGTGAATCATAAGCCTAGATTTAAACGTAAAATAGGGCCCTGGGGAGATGACACAGTGGTTAAAAGTACTTTCTGCTCTTTGAAAGGACCCTAGTTCAGTTCCTTGCACACACATCAGGCAGCTTACAATAATCTGTAACAGAAGTCCCTGGCACCTGATATCCTCTTCTGGCATCTGCATACACATGGTGCATGTACTTAAATGCAAGCCAACACCCATACACATAAAATAAAAATAATTTTTAAAAGATTAAGCATCCGTAATATAAGTTCTAATGATTTAAGGTATTGCAATAGATTTTTAGATACAATACCAAAAAGATAATCCATGAATAAAAGAATTGACAAATTAGACTGTATTAAAATTAGAAGCTTCTGTGCTTCTAATCCAAATGAGAAGATGGGACATACACCATGAGAGGAAAGGCTCAAAAAGAAAACGGAAGTACCCACAAAACAGAGGCAGACAAAAATCATGAATTCAAGGCCAATCAGAATTCTACTCCAAGACCTATCTCAAAACAACAACAAAAACCAAAAAGATCCCTCCCCTAGAAGAAACCAAGACATATCTACTAAAAGATTCTTTTCCAAAATATATTATTCAGCAAAAACACAAACGTATTGACATACTAAACATAAAACACAAACTTGAATTTAAAATGGACCAAAAAAACGGAACATATACTTCATCATAAAATTCTGCACATAGAAATACAACATATGAAGAGATACTTGAGAGTTTTTTATTAGTTAATTGCAATTAAAGCAACAATTCCATACATCACTATTAGAACAATAAAAACAAAACAAAACAACACAACACAACACAGGGGCTAACAAGTCCTGGCTAGGGTATAGAGTAAAAGACATCCATCCACTGCCAGGGTGATTCTAAAATGATGCAATCACCTGAGGAGGCAGTTTAGGAGTTTCTTAGAAAACCAACCAAATCTTAAACATACAACACAGGAATTGCATTTAGCCAAAGAGATTGAAAATTCATATCCACATGAAAATACAAAGATAAGTGATTACAAAATATTGATAACTGGGTGAGGTTAAGCTGCTTAGATTAGATTTTTCCTTCTGGCACCATCTGTAGTGCTAGATTTGTAGGTATATACTGTTTAAATTTTATTTTTATCATAGAATATCTTCTTTGCCAGTCATTGCTTGGCAACGCCCTCTGTCTCTATTCCACCTTTACCCCTACACATCTTGTAGGCAGGACACATTGTAGGTCAAAGGCTTTGTGGGTAGGCTGCTGTCCTTATCCCTCTACGGGAGTCCTGCTTGGGTACTGTCTTTCAATAGATGAATGGAAAAAAAACTGTGGGATATTTGAGGAATGGAAGGTCATTCTACTGTAAAAATAAGTGGCCACATCCCGGTTCTTATTTCCACAGTTCTAATCACTGATTTTACGTCTATTTATATGGTTCTAATTATTTTTCATATGTCACAGAAATAAGGTAAAAAAATTTTGTGATTTACATCACTAAGATTTTTCGAGGTATATCGGTATAGTAGATGTATCAGAATCTGCCCCCACCCATTTTTGATGCTTGCATATACCACATTTGTTTACCCAGTAGTCATTTAGGTTGTTTTCAGCCTAGAGTAGATTTAGATTTATTGATAATTAGCAAAAATAGTATAGATTTTTGTTATACCTACGTTTAGTTTCTCTTTTGTAACTATTTTTCATTGCCTAGTTTATTTTTCACTGTTAATGAAACAGTATTGGATCATATTATTAATTAACATTCACATATTATATGCATTTTCTTATATTTTTCACAGTGCCCCTTTAAGTCCCAGGATTCCATGCTGGCAAGGTTACCAGTTTATAGTTTTCATCATATGAGCTTAGGCATTGCTTTACTGTGAGAATTCCTGAAACTTCACTTGTATTGGAAAACTTTGAAATTTTTGAGGGCTACTGGCAAGTCATTTTTTAGAACATTGCTCAGTTTTGGTTTACTTAATGCTATATCCATGATTAGGTACTGGCTATGGATGTTTGGGAATAAAACCACAAACAAGTAAACAACCATTTGCATATGTGAAGGTTGTGATTATATTTGAAACTAGATAGAAGTGATGGTTGCACATGTTAAATATACCAAATTTCTTGCACTGTGATCAGCTGTGGATCTCTGTGTTATTCATCCTCTACTATAAAAAGACTCTGATGAGTTTGAGAGATACACCACAGTATGGTACAATGATAGGAAATCAAAGGGCAGATTATTACTGCATTAATTTAGGAAAATATTAGTATTATGTCCTCCCTCGAGGGCCCATGACCTAACTACCCATTAGTTTCTGACCTGTTTAAAGGTACTATGTTCTGTCTTGTCAAACAGGTTTTAAATGCAATCACAATGCATTTGATTAATCTCAGAATATTACTGTCAATATTACACCAGTGGGCATTTCCTTTGAGGACAGTCATTATTGTAGCTCTTCAGATTCTCAGCTGTGTAAAACTGATGATTATTTTTCTCCTCCACAAATATAAGTAGCACTCTCTAAAACCATGAAAGCGAGCCAGTGAGGATAAACCTTCAAAGCTGATACCAGCTTGATTTTACCATTTCCTATAACTCAAGTAGGTGGTGTCTTCAACATAGGGTCTGCCTTACATTCTGGGTGGCAACAAGTTTTGTTGGGGGAAATCTATGGGACATCACTGACTAGTTAATAGGGGCTTATTTTGCTGTGACAAAACATAATGACCAAAAAGCAAGTTGGGGAGAAAAAAGTGTTTATTTGGTTTACACTTCCACATTGTTCTTCATCACTAAAGGAAGTCAGAACAGGAACTCAAGCAGGGCAAGAACCTAGAAGCAGGAGCCGGTGCAGAGGCCATGGAGGGTGCTGCTTACTGGCTTCCTTCTCATGGCTTGCTCAACCTATTTTCTTATAAAAACCCTGGATCACCAGCCCAGGGATGGCACCCCCACCATGAGCTAGGTCCTCACTAATTAAGAAAATGCCTTATAGCTGGATCTCGTGGAGGAATTTTCTCAGCAAGGCTCCTTCCTCTACAATGACTCTAACTTGTGTAACACACAAAACCAGCCCATACACTAAACAACAACTCAAAAACAACAATAACAAAAACAATGACAAAAAACCTATGCCAAGCACTGAAGTTTCCATTTGGTAGCTATAGTGTATGACAGAGGCAATCCTCATCTGCCATCATAGAGGAACATAATTTAAACTCCATTTATGTGTACATATTTTAAGATTCTATGGTAGTAGGTTTCCATGTGAATTTTTAAAGGTCTTTAGCTATTATTCCCCATATTCCTATACCCTGCCCATTTATCCCCTGCTCTACTTAACTTTTCAAACTGTATTTTTTTCACTTTCCCACTTCATACCACCTTCATTCTGTTGCCCTTCCCCTGAAACCTAACCTGGCATGAACTCTTTATAGTTTACTGCCTTCTATGGGCACCTCATTTAAGCACACATAACTAAAGATTGAAAGTTTGCATCCTCATATGATAGGAAAAATGAAGTATTTGTCCTTCTGGGTCTGGGTTATCTTGCTCAGAGTTATTATATCCAGATCTGTCCATTTATCTGCAAATTTTATAATTTAATTTTTATAGATGAATAGAATTCATTATATATATATATGTATATATATATATATAATGAACACAGATAAGCAAGTATCTATGTAGTGGAGTATAGAGTCCTTTGGGAATATGCCCAGGAGTAATATAGTTAGATCATACAAAAGATCTACTCCTGGACTTTTTCTCACTTTTTTATTACTTTTATTAATTCTTTGAAAATACATATAATGGATTTTATCCTATTTAACCCCCTCCCCCTACTCATCCGATTATCCCATCCCTAATCACCCAATTGTATGTCTTCTTTTGCTTTTTAATATTTTAAGTACAATTGGAGCTTTCCATATACTCTTGAATGGAAGACTCAACAGGGGCCACACATCCTTAAATAAAACTGATTTTCTGATAGCAGCCATCAAATGCCAATATCTCTTTATCCAGAGGTAGGAATTTGTGCCCACTTTCCCATTCCATGCTGGATTTGGTCTGGCTTAAATATGCACAGATCTTGTGATATTGTCACAACCTCTGTGAGTTTATATATGCAGCTACCCTGCTGCATCTAGAAACACTGCTTCCTTGCCATCATCCACCTGCTCTTACAATATTCCCCCCACTAACTTGTAGCAGATATGCATTTTATCATTTGAAGTGGGCATTAAATCTAATTTTTTTTAAAAAAAATAGTTATTCGCATCAGGAATCTCCATACTGATTTTCGTTACAGCTACACCATTTAGCACTCCCTCCAAAAGTAAATAAACAACACACTTCCTCCATATCCAAGACACCATTTGCTATATCTTTTTATGTCTTCTTCTTCTTCTTCTTCTTCTTCTTCTTCTTCTTCTTCTTCTTCTTCTTCTTCTTCTTCTTCTTCTTCTTCTCCTCTTCCTCCTCCTCCTTCTCCTTCTTTTTCTCCTTCTCCTTCTTCTTTTTAATTTTAGCCATTCTGACTTGGGTAAGGTGAAATTGCAAAATAGTTTTAACATTTGTGTTTCCTTGATGGTTAAAGATAAGCAGAATAGCTACATCCCATACTTCCCTAGAAGGCTCATAAGTGTTCATCGGGAAGGGGCCTGGAAGATTGTGAGATCTAGAAAAAGTAGACATCAACAGCATTCTTAGTATGCTGAAAAGGGTAAAGAAACAGAAATTCTCAAGGACTGAGGAAAATTAATGTCAATGGAGACTACCTTCTCAGAGCATATTTGACAAAAGGTAGATATACACATGTCATTTGATTCAATAGTCAAATTTGGAGAATGTACCCTGAAGAGACAAGTACCCATGGGTAAGCGTATAAAACACTCACAATGTCTCATAATAATAATAAATCATAATAATCTAACTGTTCTCAAATAAGAGACTAGGTAAGAAATTTATAAGATATACAATGCAATAAAATGCAGCCATTAAAATGATAAATATGACCTACAACTATTATTATCTGGTGAGAGAGAATAGCTCAAAAATGGCAATATAAAATAGTGTTTAAGACTTCATGC
This sequence comes from Mastomys coucha, assembly GCF_008632895.1. Classification (NCBI taxonomy): domain Eukaryota; kingdom Metazoa; phylum Chordata; class Mammalia; order Rodentia; family Muridae; genus Mastomys; species Mastomys coucha. The sequence continues at coordinate 69,850,109 of NW_022196900.1, read as the reverse complement.
TCTAGAATAAAATACTTCCAACTTTGACTCTAAAAGTATATATTCATTCAATAGCAGTGAAAAAACTGCTGAACTATATACATGGGCTCATAGTCTCTTATAAAATAATACAATAATGGTAATGAGAACATTATTGATGTGAGATAATTGATACAACTGGATAATGTAGGCAAGCCAGAATTTTGTACCTGAGGAAAGAAAATGGGATTCATTAATTTAAGTTTTATCAGTTATTCAAAATACTAGTTACCAGTAATAGATTCCAATATGTGTATTTGTGTGTGTATGTGTGTATGTGTCTGTATGCATGTATGCACCCACATATATAAATGTGAAAAGTAACAAATCTACAAGCTATATGATGTAATGCTACTGAGTATGAATTTGGAGATATTTCTTATTATTTTTGTTTTGAAAATGTTAAAATCAGAACTTTTTCCAAAACATATGTCTACATGTTTGTGTTTCCAAACTATTTTCACACTATTTTCTTCTTTAAATGAAGAACTGGTTAACTTTATTATGTACTCAACTTCTACCTTCTTGATAAAACTACAAGTCCCTTGAAAGCTTATAACATGCCTTATCTTCACCATATTTACAGTACCTACACGGTATTAGGCTCAGTCAAATGTTCACAAATGGAGAAAATACCATTTTAGCACTAAGAATAGTATCTCTTACAAAAGATAAAAAAACAAATATTTAATGAATGCATTATTTGTTGAATAGACTAAGGTCAAAAGTATGAAAATTGATTAAAAATACAATAATGTTAAAAATTGAAGAGTCTAATCGGTGAAGTGAATGTTGAACTGTGAAGCTTACAACATAGATTTTTTATCCTCAACGTTGTAAAATCCTTCATATAACAATCACCTTAAAAAGACTGTTGAAATAATTCTCTTCTTCTGATTTAAAAATAATAATTCCATCTCTGAAAAGCATTACAATTTAGTTTTCAGCATTTTTATATTATATATTTTATATGCATATATTATATATTCATAATATTTGGTGGGCAATATTGTTTAAACTCCTTGCAAGCAACTCTTCTTGAAATAGAGTACTCATTTATCTAGTCTCAGACAAAGCCAAAATTGATTCATCTATTTTTCAATTATGTATAATTTAAAGAATAATTTATATTTGGCATATCAAACATGTAGAAATTGTTAAAGTATATTTAGAATTTAAAGCAGAAACTTCTTTAGCACTTCTTTTCCAGTCCAGAATGCCTCAGTGGCACACAGGTTTTAATAACAAAGAGTAATAAGAAGACTAATCTTTAATAACAGTAGAATGAAAGCGAGCAAAACTGTACTACCTTGGCACAGAGAAAGAGAGAGAGAGAAAGAGAGAAAGAGAGAGAGAGACTGAACAATCAACAGAAGAAAAGAAAAGACAGACAATAACTTTGCACCCACATTGAGGCAGTTCACGATTGTCTGGAACTCTAGTTCCAATGGATCCAGCACTTTCTTCTGACCTCCATCAATACCATGCACATACGTGTGTGTGTGTGTGTGTGTGTGTGTGTGTGTCTATACAGGTATTCATACATAGATATAAATCAAATTACATAGAACTTCTAAATCTTAAGTGGGAAATTCAGTTTATAATATTTATATTTATTAAAATAATTTTATAAAAAAGAATTAAATATATAGAATGAAAATAAGAGTCTTATACAAACTTAAATATTTTCTGTTTTGGAAGGATTAAAGATTTAAGCAAAGAAGGAAATGACTGAATACATACAATGACTGAATATATACATGGTTTTACACGAGTATATAAAATCCACTAGAACACCAGCATGATCATAAATTTTTTAAAATGTAAGATAAGAAAATACTGTCTACAATTATAACTAAGATTAAATATCCTTAAACCATAAGATCAGATAAAACATGGAAAAAATGAAAACTCTAATAGAAAAAAGAATGTGCAAATGACATGAAGAGGTAGTCATAGGAAAACAAACATTCACAAACACGGCTAAAAGAATCTAAATTAATAAGAGGCCATTGTCATGCACAAGACCAGAAAACGCTTCTGATAGTGATTGTTCTCCAAAGGGATTATTACAGTTTGTTTTTAGAGTATTTGTAGAAGCTTAAATTAATGTAGATATTCTGAAAAGTGATTATCAGTAGTCTTTAAGAGCTCCATAAAACAAATAAATTAACAAAAGCATTCAGATCCTTTGAAACTGTCATTTCAGTTCTAAGTACAAACCCTCAGGAAATGAATATAAAAACTTATATGCAAAGATTTTAAGCTAAGTATTATTCATAATAGCATCATTACCATTAAATTTTCAACGATAAGGGAGCCACTAAAGAATTTCAGTCACTGGTTGGCCACTCCCACACGTTCTGCATCACTGCTGTCACAGTATATCTTGCAGGCGGACAGACTGTAGATGAAGGCTTTTGTGGCTGTGTTGGTGCCCAGATTTCTCTTTCTTTACCTTCTCGTGGCAAAGAGACTAGAATGTAGGTGCGAAGGCGCCCTTCAGGCACCAGATCGAACTCCCTAGGGTCAGCAAACTGTGTGAACTGTCCTCAGCAATGGAGCCCTGCTGTCAGTTTTCAAAGAGCAACCTTCTGTCCTATTACCAGCCTGGTTGCTTAGGGATCTCCATGGGACCCCTTTAGTCAACAACCTTGAGGACTATGCCTGAGAGAGAGCCCATTCCCACACTGCCTGCATGGTTAGCTACAAGACACTGCAGAGCCCAGAGACCGACAGTAGAACCAAATACAACTGGTCTTTTAAAAAAGAAAAATCAATTAAACAATTTTCTGGAAAAAATTATAATGATATTTTGCTATATTCTTCTCTACTCATCATCAAAGAGGCTTCCTCTGGCAGCAGATAAAAGCAATTGCTGATACCCATAGTCAAACATTATGCAGAGTCCATCTGGTCCCTCCCCCTCAGAGATCGGGGAAACCCTGTGAGATCAGGAAACCCCATGATGGAAGAGGTGGAGGACAGACTGTAGGAATCTGAGGAGAGAGAGGACAACAGGAAAACATGGCTCACCTAATCACCTGGGCTCATTTGGCCTAACAGAGACTGAAGAAGAAAACGGAGCCTTGCGTGGGCCTCCACCAGGTCCTCTGCATTACTTTATGGCTGTTAGCTTTATGCCTGTGTGGGAATCCTAACAATGGGATTTCGTATGTCTCTGACTCTTCTGTCTCTTTGGGGGATTCTTTCCCTCCTGTTGAGTTGCCTTATCCAGACGCAATATGAGGGCTTTTACCTTGTTTTATTGTATTGTGTTTTGTCCTGTTTGGTTGGTGTCCCTTGGAGGCCTACTCTTTTCTGAAGAGGAAACATGAAGAGAGAGTAAATCCCTCCCTCCCTCTCTCTCCCTCTCCTTCCTTCCTTCCCTCCCTCTCCCTCCCTCCCTCC
>NW_022196900.1:69841187-69846670 GCF_008632895.1 Mastomys coucha | reverse complement strand
CTCTCTCTCTCTTTCTCTATCTCATAATGTCCATTTGGGATTGACCAACTACTCCTGGGCATAGGGTCCGCCCTATGGTACACTTGACATACCTAGTGACAACCTATTGGACAAAACTGACTTTTCATTACCCGGCAGCTACTGATTTCAAATCATCTCTTGGTTAAGAGAGAACTGTGTACCCACATTCTCTTCCTTGTTTGGACTTTGCTTGATTGGAACGTATGCAGCTCTTGTGTGTGTTCACAGTCTCTGAGTTGATTAAGTACAGATTCTTTGTACTTTACTCTGCTTTCTCTTTCACACATTTTAAATAGAGTACATTTGCGTGTTTTAAATTTTAAAAATTATACTGAAGAATCATTTCATCTTATATAATTAACAATACTGCATCACACACTAAACTGTTTTAGGGGGTGTAGAATTCATATGCACTTAATTAGATAAAACATAAATCATAATATCAGACTTGACCATGAATTATCCCTTGCTACAGACAGGAAGATGATGTTATTCTTTCTAAAGTTAAATTTTACTGCATAATCTAAATTTGCCAGCTAAATCAGCAAATCTTTGCATCTCTAGCAAACATTTCATCATTTTCCATTTATAATATGACAACATTATTAAAACATCCAAGTGTCACAGATTAAGGTGGTTTGAGAATTAATTAATCCTTAATATTCTGGGCTTTGGGAAAGAAAGTTTCTGAATTAGCTTACCATTAAAGCTTCACAAAAATGGTCACAGAGTTGTTATTCCATCATTCATTTTGTTCTCTCTTCTGATATAATTTATTTTCTGAATCTTAAAATATTAATATTTATAGAAGGTAATTTAGTAAATATACCCATATAACAATTAACTTTATGAAAATGTAAAATGGTATGTCTTCATTAAATTGTTGGCCAAAGGATTTTGCTCTGGAAGATTTCCTAATCAATAAAAGGGCAAAACTAAGCAAGCATATTGTAAGGGGTTCATAGTGGTACCCTCCTTGTCATATCTAGGTGGCACAATCAGGGATCCTAGTCTTCAGGCTCTTACATCTTTCCATCCCCTCATCAACAAATTTTCCTGAGCCTATCAAATTGTGTTAGACACTTGTTTTCTTCATTTAGACCATTTGAAGATCTCATTTATAGACTGAAGGAAAGGCCATTGAGAGACCACCCCACCTAGGTATCCATCCCATCTGCAAACACCAAACCCTGACATCATTGCTGATGCCAAGAAGAGCTTGCCGACAGGAGCCTAGTATAGCTGTTCCCCGAGAGGCTCTGTCAGCACCTGACTAATACATGTACAGATACTCACACCCAACCATCAGAATGAGCCCAGGACCCCAATGAAAGAGTTAGGAAAAGGCTGAAAAAGATGAAGGGGATTGCAACTCTATAGGAAAAACTACAATATCAATTAACTGGATGACCTAGAGCTCCCAGGGATTAAACCACCAACCAAAGAGTATATACATAGAGGGATCCATGGCTCCAGCTACATATGTAGCAGAGGACTGCTTTACCTGGCATCAATGGGAGGGGAGGCCCTTGATCCTGTAGAGGCTTAATGTCCCAGCATAGGAGGGATGCTAGAGTGGTGAGGGGGAGTGGGTGGGTGTACCCTCATAGAGACAAGGGAGACAGGGTATGGGATAGTGGGTTTGCAGAGGGGAAACCAGAAAGAGGTGTCTCCCAGGATGAACTCTCATATACAGTCTGCATATGTGCATATATCAGTAACAATATTAACTCAAGAGGGGATTATTAGTAATTTGGGATGCAAATTGAAACAACTATGAGATTCATTTTTATACTAGTCAGATGGTTAAGATCAAAAACTCAAGCGATAGCTCATACTGGATAGGATGTGGAACACTCTTCCATTATTGGTTAAAGTGCAAATTTGTATAGCCACTTTGGAAATCAGTTTGGCACTTTCTCAGAAAATTGGGAATAGTTCAATCTAAAATACCTAGCTATCTCACTTCTGAGCATATACTTAAAAGATGCTCCATCATACCACTAGGACACTTGCTTATAGCAGCTTTATTCATAACAGCCAGAAACTAGAAACAACCTAGATGTCCCTCAATAAAGAATGGATAATGGAAATGTGGTATATTTACATAATGGAATATTACTGGTGTTTTTTTTTTTAAAAAAAAATGACATCATGACATTTCCAGGCAAGTGGATGAAACTAGAAAAGATCATCCTGCATTAGGTAACCCAAACCCAGAAAGACAGATATGATATATACGCACTTATAAGTGGATATTAGCCATAAAGTACACAATAACCATTCTATTATGCAGAGACCCAAAGAAGCTAAGTAACAAGGTGGGTCCAAAGAAGGTTGCTTGGATCTCACTGAGAAAGGGGAGTAAAATAGACATGGAGAGGGGCTGTGGATGGAGAGAAGGCAACACAGTAAAATAAGGGGAACAAGAGGGATCAAGTGTGGGGATAATGGAGGGAGAGAGAACTGAGAGGGGACCTGTGGGATGAGCTGGAAACCTTGGACAATGGAAGCTCCCAGGAATCTATGAGGGTGACCCTAGCTAAGACTCCTAGCAATAGATGATATGTTCTGTAACCAGGCAAAACTTCCAATGGAGGTATTGGGACATCAATCCAGCCACAAAACCTTCGATCCACAATTTTTCCTGCCTACAAGATGAGTAGAAATAAAGTAGGAGGAGGAATTGAGGGAATGCCAAGCAATGGCTGGCCCAACTGGAGACCTATGCCATAAAAGAGAGACTACCCCTGATACTATTAATGATAGCCTACTTGCAGACAGAAGCCTAGCAGGACTTATCTGTGAGGCTTTACCTAGCAACTGATGGAAACAGATGTACAGACCCAACCCAAGCATTAGACAGAGCTTGAGGATTCTTGTGGACAAGGGGGAGGAAGGATTGAAGGAGCCAGAGAGGTCAGGCCACTGCAAGAAAACATACAGAATCAACTAACCTGGGCACATAGGGGTTCACAGAAATTGAACCACCAAGCAGAAACTCCATGGATGGGACCGATCTATGTCCCCTTCACATAATGTAACAGATGTGCAGCTTGATCATCATGTGAGACCCCTAACAGCAGGAGCGAGGTCTGTCCTTGACTCTATTGCCGACCTTTGGATCTCTTTCCCCTAACTGAGCTGCCTTGTCTAGCCTCAATAAAAGAGGATGAACCTAGTCTACTCCAACTTGATATGTTAAGGAGGGCTGATATCCATGGGAAGCCGCCCCTTCTCTGAAGAGAAAGTGGGGGTTACTATGGGAGGGGAGGGAAGGATGAGGAGGTGATGGAAGAAGCTGCAGTAGTGATGTAAAGTAAATAAGTAAATTAATTAAATGAAAGAGATAAATCTCATGTCATTTATAAAAGTAAACTGAAGCAAAAAAGTAAACAGTGGTCTGAAAGCATAAAAAAGAAAGCCATTTTCAGAAATTAATAAATGATGAGGGTATTAAAAGAAAAAATTTTATGTCATTCTAAAAACTAAATAAATTTTTTATTTTATTTCACCAAGAAGCATGTTCAGGCATTTAAATGCTTGATAAAATATAAAATGAAAATTTATCCTAACTATTCACAGTTTCTTTTCTTTTATATCCAAAAATATATAATGCCAAATTGTAGCTCTAAAAATAAAAGGTTCTAAAGTCCAGTCTAGTTATATTAAGGTAAGATTCAATATGAACAATGGAGCTATGAAACAATGACCTCAGATCTTCAAGAACATAAAACAAATTACTGTATGAGTTGCATAGTATATATATTGCCAATTATCACCAAAATTAATTTTATTAAAAGCACTTGTTAACAAATAAAGAGAACTTTATATTATGTGACTTCTTTGACATTCTAATAATTAGCCTTTATTATTAAGAGGAAATAAAATATTCAGTAATCTTGGAAACCAAGGTTATAAATCAAATACAAAATTCACACATTCTGTTTCAGTTTTCTAAAACACAGAGATCTAATATTGAAGTACAGCAAATAATTCTGTATCTAGAACCAACAATTCTGGACTGATGCGCTTAATTTATCATTACAGCTCATAAAACTTTAAATTGAGCAACTCTAATACTAAAGCAAGGTATACACCAAATGTCTACTGTGGAAATCAAGCTTAACTCACCAATTTTAACATCTTCTATTCTAGAAAGTCATGTGTGAAGATAGTAAATGAAATATAATAGTAAAAATCTATTCCATTTTAAGGACCACTGCTTAAGTTTTCAACACGAGATTGGGGTAGTAGGTTAATAAAACTTATCAAAGAAATAACATTTAGAAAAAATATCAGTACATAGATTTCTTTATACACATGATCTATCTAATTACATGAAGCTGTGTTTTAAATTATTCTTAAAAGTTGATAAAGAAAAAAAAAAAAACAGTGGTTCCAGGAAGGTAGTAAGTACAACAGCTAAGATCATACAACTAAATGCCAAAGCACACACACTTAACCCGAGGTTGATCTTATTCTCTACATCTAAAACCAAACCAGTTCTGAGACAATGATCTATACATACTATATCATGATAAATATTTTCAAAGGAAAGTATGCAGATACATCATAGAGAACACAGCCATTGTATCCATGAAGAAAGCCATAATGTGTGTCACTCCTTTGCTATCAGGATTACTGAAGATCCATCATATGCAAGGCACTAATTGGCACCATAGGGTAGAGGGAAAGAGAGTATAGTACGACATAGACATTACCTTTAATGAGGCCATAATTCAAGCAAAGGAACAAGCATATAAAAAAGTAACAAAAGAAGGCAGGATTAAGTAATACATATATGCAAGGGACTGACTGGTAATCTTTTGTAATACAAACATGCCAGACTGATAGATTTAATCTTAGCTCTGCCACAGTAAAGATGTGTGATGTGAGACATGGTATATTGCCTCTTTGAGTATGAGTCTCCTTGATCTATAAAAAAGAGAATCAGTAACTTTCAGGAGATTATATGATCTATGGTGAACAGCCTGCATGTGATAGACTCATAACTGCTAGTTATTGTGGCTATCAGGCCATGAACACACTGTGTGAAGAGATTTCCTAAGAAAAGAATTTGGTTTATAAGCTGATAGACTTGAGGAAAGTTAATGTTAGAAATAATTAATGAATAGATCAGACAAATGGCCATTTATTATATGGCATTATAAAGAACCTAAACATCTAGGTCATTCTTTTTTGTTTGTTTGTTTGTTTTTTGTTTTTCAAGACAGAGTTTCTCTGTATAGCCCTGGCTATCGTGGAACTCACTGTGTAAAACTGACTAGCCTCTAACTCAGAAATCTGCCTGCCTCTGCCTCCCAAGTGCTGGGATTAAATGCGTGCACCACCACCGCCCGGCCATCTAGGTCATTCTTAACCTCTCTCAAGAGAATTCTCAACTGATGAACACCAAATGGCTGAGAAGCACCTAAAGAAATGTTCAACATCCTTAGTCA
>NW_022196900.1:69792917-69839922 GCF_008632895.1 Mastomys coucha | reverse complement strand
AAAAAAAAAAAGAGAACACTAGGTTTATGGTATGTACTTTAGTCTCCACATACTTAGTAAATGGTTTAGAAAATGGTTTAGAGGCACAAACAGACACAAAAATAAAGTAACACCTTTTAACTTTGCTCTAAAAATATTTTTATTTATGTAGAAAGTTCTGAGGCTTTCAAGGAAAAGTGGATGTGGAGTGGGCATAGCAGAAGAAGGCAGCGGAGAAAGCAAAAGTGTGAGAGAGTGACTCACTGTAATGTAACAGATGTACTTTCACAGTATCTGCCATTAACAGCATGAATGCCCTTGATCCCATCATTATTGGTCTAATTAGGATATATATAACAGAGTCATGGTGACCTCCATGAATATGTCATTTTCTCTCCTTGGCAAGTGGGTGGTACCTGTGTTTTGTCTCTAGCAAAAAAATAAATATGGAAAGATGACAAGATATACATGTTACAAATACTTTATTATATAATATGTTCCCTGAGACTTCCATGTCTCTCCCCTCCTCCTCTCGCTCGTCCACCTCTGAGTTTCTTTTTGCCTCTTCCTCTTCCTCTTCCTCTTCTTCGCCTTACTCATATCCCTACCTCTCCCCCTCTCCCTGTCCCTAAGAATCCAATCAGCTATATCCGGGAAAGTTATATTACGAGAAAGTATAGTTGGTCTTCAGAAGCTTTCTTTGATACCTGTCAACAGCCAGGATAAAACCAAAGCTAAAAATCTCATAACCACATGGGCCTCCTCTATGCTTTCCTCAACAGGACTTTCCAGTTAGCACTCCCTGGCTGTAAAGCACTGTAAACTCAAACTGTGACTCAGACTAAGCCTTAGCTTCCTTTTGGCATTTATTTTCTCATATTAGAACAAAACAGTAACTAATACAGAACCTTTATAAAATAATGTCTCCTTCTACAATGTAAAGACACAGGGAGAAAGCTACAGAAATTGAGCCTCCTCCAGACACCAATGTCCTGGCACCTTGATCTCAAACTTCCTACAGTCTAGAACTGTGAGAAATAAAATCTTGTTGATTAAAAGCCAACCAGTTTATCATATCATGGTGATCCAAAAGACAAAGACAAAAACTGGTACCTATTGTAGGATGCTAATATTCACAAATACCCCAAAATGCCAAAAGGATTTGAAACTGAGTAATGGATAAAGGCTTGTAGATTTTGGAGATGTGTGTTAGCTACATTGGTGTGAACAAATTGTTAAGGCTAATTCTAGGGAAGGCATAGAAGGAGAATAAAGATAATGCCTCAGCCTTCCTAAGTATTCAAGACAAGAACAGAGGTATAAGTATTGGAAGGACCATTCTAATGAGGTCTCAACTAGAAATGAGAAACATGTTATTGAAAACCACATTAAAAGAAATCCTTGCTTCTAAGAAGGACCAAAGTATTCACACTGTGGTCTTCCTTCTTCTTGAGCTTCATGTGGTCTGTGAATTGTATCTTGGGTATTCTGAACTTCTGGGCTAATATCTAATTATCAGTGAGTGCATACCATGTGTGTTGTTTTGTGATTGGGTTACCTCACTCAGAATGATATTTTCTAGTTCCATCCATTTGCCTAAGAACTTCATGAATTCATCATTTTTAATAGCTGAGTAGTACTCCATTGTGTAATTGTACCACATTTTCTGTATCTACTTCTCTGTTGAAGTACATATAGGTTCTTTCCAGCTTCTGGCTACTATAAATAAGGCTGCTATTAACATAGTGGAACATGTGTCCTTATTACATGTTGGAGCATCTTCTGGATATATGCCCAGAAGTGGCAGACAGGGAAATGGGAGCAGGTCGGTTAGTGAGCAAGGAGAGGGTGGATGGGATAGGGGTGTTTTCAGAGGGGATAAAATTTGCAATGTAAATAAAGAAAACATCTAATAAAATTTTTTCTTAAAAAAAAAAATCCAGGCATGAATGTTCTGTACATACTAGTGTTCCATTAAAAGGCAGACTTGAAACCAATCCAATAGGGTTTTTGGATAAGAACATTTCTGTGGTACATTGTAGCTACCCTTGATTACTTATTAAAATTCAAAAGAAAAGTAATTTGGAGGTTAATTTTTCCATCAGAAACCAGGAACAACGTAAATTTAGAGAATCATTCAGTTTGTCCATATTGCAACTTATTTCAGAGTATTTGGGCAGAGTAATTATAGGCAGCACTCGTGGATAGAATAAATATCCATGCCGGGCGTGGTGGCGCACGCCTTTAATCCCAGCACTTGGGAGGCAGAGGCAGGTGGATTTCTGAGTTCGAGGCCAGCCTGGTCTACAGAGTGAGCTCCAGGACAGCCAGGGCTATACAGAGAAACCCTGTCTCGAAAAACCAAAAAAAAAAAAAAAAAAAAAAAAAAAAAAAAAAAAGAATAAATATCCATGAAGAAGAGGTCCCACAGGACTGTGTTTCTCTTTCCACAAGCAAAAACAAAAGGGCAGGGGCAGGCTTGGTGGTCATGGTTGTTATAAAAGCTCAGATGGACTAAGTAAATACGATTTCAATGAGTGTTCAATCTCAGTAACAAACAGAAACAGTCCTACAACAATAAAAATGTAAATAGCACAGACACAAGTAATTCTCAATGGATATGGTGTAGAAGTTTTTGAAGGTTTGCTTTTAACCTCTCCACTTGGTTATGGATTGGCCATCAGCCACAATGCTAAAGTGTTGGAACACAAAAATAAAATTTTCCTTAAAAAGAATATAATGCCAATTCTTTGTTTCAGTAACAAGATAGATCAGGATCCTCATAGATTCAGCATAAGAAGACAAAGGAGGGTACAGCCTACAGAATTTATTAACCTTGAGGTAAAATGAATTCATGGTGCTTTCCAAACAATCTACTTCATAAGTTTACACATTTTATTAAAGTATAATAATGTAAGACCAGTCGATAAGTAAAGTATTATTATATCGTCTCAATACTTCTCTATATACATGTATTTAATATACATGTAGATGGGTATGGTAACTTCTGTTTTACTCATGAGGACTTACTCTTTTAATCAATGAAAACTAGTTTAGTAATCTCTTGTGCTGGGGAGACAACATATCCTTAAAAGCACTTACCTTATAAGAAGAAGGACCTGAAAGTGATCTTTAAAAAACATGTTTAAAAAAAGATGGCCAGGTTTGGTGAGCTGTGCTTGTAACACAGAGACAAGAGACAATTCTGCTCCAGAGCACTGAGGAAACTTATTTGAAAAAAAGTATTGGACAGCACCTGTGACAAGGCTTTTCTCTGGCCTACACACAAACACACACACACACACACACACACACACACACACACACACACACGCACGCACATGCACACACACTGGAAGAATAGAGAAAGAGGTGTTTGCACACACAAACATACAAAAAGCATATGTAGACCCACACATACATACACACATAAAAAGATCTCAATTACCTGTCAAAGAAAATATCTTACTATTCCTAAATATCATGGAAAAGCATGTTTGGTTCACCAGAAAAAAAAAATACTGGTCCTAATACAGAAGGAAGAAATTTGTATTTCTAATATCATAGTATGCAGATAACTTAGACACGAGTATGATCCAGTTAGTAAACTGTTGGAGATCGCTAGGATCTGAAATCCTTCTCTATATTATGGCAATTTACCTCTATCTTACCTCATTGTTACAGATTCTGAAACTCTCACTAGTGTCTGAGAAAACCATGCAGTGATAACATGGTTTTTTCCCTGTTTGCATTCAGAAATATAAATTCTAAAGTAAAATTAACAGGGAAAAATCTGAATCTCATAGGTAGTAAGAGAATTGAAGAGACCCAATCAGTATAAATATAGTGGTGTGTTACCAAAAAATAGTATTAGTGAGCACTATATTTTTGAACTAAGAAAAGATACTAAAGGTTATTTCTTAATGGTAGCCAATGCTACTCTTAGAAGAATAAAAATGATGCTCAGACAACAATACTATGGAAATGTAGCTTCAAAACTATTTAGTAGAACTGTTAAAATAGCACCATAAACCAATAGGTATGTAAGCCTACTACATATGAAGATTTACTACATAATCTCTAACAACTGGGATATGTATCATCCCTAAAAATGTTACTGCTAACATTTCTAAGAGACAAAAATTTAAACTCCCCAGTTTCACCAACATGACTGTCTAAACATGAGCTAAACAAGGACAACAGCAATAGACATGCCAAAGTGAATGAGGGAAAGTCCACAAGTCCTTAACCCGATACCATGAACTACAGGCAGCTAAGGAATGCTGACGGTGGAAAGACCGGTCTTCCCCAGGGAGGGACACACCAATTGGTTATCCAACTCTAAATGGTCAGCCTGGAAAACATTCATACAGCAACATCATACAGACCGAGCAGGTAATACTTATGTATTTAAGAATATATAGAAAGATAAATACACACATGTATATAATGATTAATGAAAAAAGAGACTGAATTTGAAAGAGAAAGGAAGGATGTGTGGCAGAGTTTAGAGGAAGAAAAGGTAATGGGAAATTGATGCAATTATATCATAATTTCAAAAATAAAAAATAATAAGATAAAATAAAATATTATTTTAACTACATAGTTTATTAACAAAAGTCAATAATATTCTGCTATACAACCAGTGTATATCCAAGGAAGTTGAGTTGTTGACTTAAAATCTGTTAAGAAGTTAGATTTTATATTAAGTATCTGCCTGTGTTAATCACTTCTCTGTCTCTGTTACAATGTAACTGGACAAGTAACTTAAAAGATTCAAGATTCACATTGACTCAGTATTTCAGAAGTTTCAGTCCATCATGCCCAGAGGGCAGAATAGAGCAGCTCACCTTGGAGGTGAGAGAGAAATCAATCGTGGACTCTAATGCCATCTCCATTTTTTTCCTTTTAATCCACCTGCCTCCCTCCCACCAGCCAAGGGAATGGTGCCATCCACATTAAGGCAGATCTCCCTGCCCTTGGTTAATAATCATTTTGAAATGTATCTTAAACTTTTTTTCCCTGTAAGTTCCAAAGAGTGGTTCCTCTTCTTGGTTTTGTTTTTTATTTTATGTAAAATATATTTAATATAATTTATACAACAAAAGCAAGTTGTAAAACTTTACATATAAAAGATCAAAATGTGTGTATGTTTGTTTATGCATATAACTACTAAGGAGACATGAGAAAACTCTGCCATTTGATACCCTAGAACATTGGAATTGGCTTGCTTCTGGCTTGCAAAGAGATGGGAGGAGTCTTTATATTGAGTATCCCAGCCTAAGTTCTTTTCCTGCTTTGAGCCATGTTAAGTATACCAACAATTTTGTTAAGAGATAACTATTTGTATTTACATGAATTGATAAAACTTCCTTGAATTAAGAAATTTGCTTTTTATAATGTATTTATTTTAGACTGAACATCACTTAGTAGCTTAGAAATTTAGAGTTAATTCATTTCAAAAATTCAAATGGTTTGTGGTTTTGATGCAACTAGTTTATATCCTTCATAAACCTACTGTTCCAAGTCTGAATATTCATTTATGTTACAAATAAATGATGTCATGTGGTATTTGTCTATATTTATTAAAATACTATCCATAATAGCCAAAATAAGTAAATCCAGGATCCCTAGACTGATGAATCAATAAAGAAAATGTGGTGTATTTACACAATGCAATAACTTACATCTGCAAAAAAAAAAAAATCTTGTCATTCTAGCAACATGGATGTAAACATAGATCATCTATTAGTTAGGTGAACTAAGCCAAACCCAGAAATATAAAATAAAAAAAAGTTTTCAAAATTGAGAAATAACCAGAATCCAATGTACATTGTCTTTCCCTGTTCCAGAATGCATCATAGGAATAAATACCACAGAGCTAAGAAAAACGCATATGCTTAAAATAATTGGATTCTGTTATGATTGTTACGACATATTTAAATATTGTACAGATTAATCATGATCTATACAATGAATATTTGTTGCGTATATGAATTAAGTCTTAATTAGAATTTTTTAATTAAGAAAAACAGAAACTATGGACTCAGATAATGAGGAAATGTATATGCTGTGTTGCTGAAAAATCAATTTACCTGTGGATTAGGGCTAGAATTGTCACTCCTAGAATACTCATAACTACAACTGCAAATCTCTAATCCTTTAAATATGGTAGTATCTTCATAAAGAAACCGAAAGAAATCTCCATAGGAGTTCATTTGAACCTGGCAGCCTTCAGTTTGTATGCTCTGGACTGTTAAGAGTCACAGGCAGTTGTATGTATAGGCATGTACACAGGAAGATTTGATGTTTTATGAAGCACTCAAATAAATATGTATGTATAATATGTATGTATATGTATATATAAAATGTGTGTATGTGAGTATGTGTGTCCACACGCTTCAAACTACATCCAGAAATAGTCTTCTGCATTCTTCCTACCTGAAGAACACTGACATGAAGACACAGGTTCACTCAGTTTTTTGTTTGTCTGTTGTTAGATAATCTAGGAACATGAATCTTAAGGTAAGATACGATCTGATCATTTTAGGACTGCTAACTACTACTACCCAGCACAGTATTATTTAAATAACCTATTACAAACCATCCTTCCTGCCTCTCTGGGTTTCCTAGATAAAGGTTTATTTTCTAGTCTTTTTTGTCTTAATAATTTTAAGTTTATTAATAAAACAAATATTTACTCCAGAGCTACTAAGTACCAGCATATTAAAGTACACTACAGGAAACAGGGCATAAGAGAAATTCTTTAACTTCTTTAGATCAAAGTCTAATGGAAGAAACCTACATGTAAATAAATCATTGGTTACAATGAGAAAGATAGAAATATGAATCTCTGAGATGAAAGATATAAGAAAGAGGCCAGAGTTATAATATTTAATAGACTAAAAAGTACATTGTCTGCACAAACTTAAAAAGACAGCTGCAGAACTGCCAGGCTTGGAAAGAAACCCATGATTCTAGAATGCCCCAAAGTCTAAAGAAATTCTAATTTGTATTTTTAAAAATTGTGATGTTGGAAAAACAATTTCTTACCAATGCACTAATTTTTGAAGATCTAAAATAAATCCTGGTCCTCTCCAACTTCAAAAACACTC
Source organism: Mastomys coucha (assembly GCF_008632895.1). NCBI lineage: Eukaryota > Metazoa > Chordata > Mammalia > Rodentia > Muridae > Mastomys > Mastomys coucha. Next base: position 69,832,828 of record NW_022196900.1, on the reverse strand, counting down.
ACAGAATCATAAAAAGCCCATGACTACTATTAGACAGAGGTAATATCAAGTTGAGACTGTAATGGCATAAAAAGGCTCAACAGAGGGTACCTGAGAAGTGCTGCAGGAAGGGAAGGAAGGAGCTGATGGACTTCTACTTCACTTACTAACATTCTTAAAAATTATTAAGACACAGATATATGAAAATAATAAAATTAAACAAAAATATATAAAATTTGTTGTGATGGAATACCAAATACTTAGATGGAACTCAAAATAAACCTTTGCTTAAAATACTGTCTCTTGCTATAAGCTGAAAAACTATGTCATATGCCTCTGCCTAGGCATAGAAAAATAGAACATGACAAAACATGCTACCTCCAATACTTCTATTTTTAATCTATATCACCTGACAGTATTTCTCATCCCCAAGCAAAAGGACATCTCTCTCCTTGGCAGTTTTGCCCTCCAATATATAGACTCTTCAATCACTAATTTATACATTCATTTATCTTTATTTAATCAACAAATATTGTTTTACTTTCCATTGAATATCATACACTAGTCTGATCCAGGTGTGGTGGCTCATGCTTTTAATTCCAGAACTCCAGAAGCAGAGGAAGGTGGATTTCTGTGACTTAAGGTTAGTATTGTCTACAGTAAGTTTCAGGCTAGCCAGACCCAAACAATGTCTCCAAAAAAAAAGATACTATATTGTAGATATAGTCTTATTAAAACACAGACAACACTGCTTTCATATTTCATATCATAGAAAAAAGTATATAGTATAATCAAATAATAAATACATGAAAGGCCAGTAGGGCTGGTTCATGCCTGCAATAAACAGTGATTACTGGACATAACAGGACAGTTACACATATGAACTCACAAGGTTGTGACATCGTGACAGATCAAGCCTGACAAAATCCTGGCATGAGGAGGAAGATGGTCACGAATTCCCAATCATAGTGAAGAACTATTGGTAAATGATAGCAGCAGGAAGAAAAAGAGTTGTCTTTATGGTGTGTCCTGTGGTAAGTCTACCATACTCCCTCCAGTGGGTGGCCATAAACCCAAGGGTATATAGACAAGACTAAATGGACTTGATGTATTGGTGCTCTTACAGAACTGGGAACACAAAGGGGTGAGTGTTAAATGGGGGCCTAGGAGGTAAGAGAAGGGTGTGTATGATCAAAACAATGTGCAAATTTCTCAAAGAACTAATAAAATTATCTTTTTCAACAAACATCACAGAAGAGGAAGCAGAAAGACACAAAAATGTAGGATGTTTGGTGAGAGACAATCTTCTGTATGTGACATGGAAGCCCATGAAATCTCAAAAATATGTGATGTCATGGATCTTAAAAGACACTTCTAGACTGGCATAATTCCAAACAGAATTCTAATTATTTATCCTTCTAGCCACAGATAAGAATAGCTCTCACTCCACATTAATGCTTTTCTTTGCAGCAGATAGAGACCATTATAAAAAAACACAATTCGTCAAAGTACAAAGGACAATTGATTATAGGGCACCTAGTCCCAACAGACACATGGACAACAAAAGTCCTGCACCTAAGCCTCAGAGCATCTCAGAAGAGTTGGCAGAAGGTCTGTAAAAGCCTGAGAGCCAAGAATTCCTAGAGATAGCAAGAAAGTTACACCCTGATACCTCAGCAACACAACTGGCTAAGCAAGACCTGACTAATGATTATACAAATAGGCATGCCAATGCAAAAAAGGAACCCTCATAGGGTTCCCTGCCTTCATCCCTCAACCTAAATTAAGCTTCAGTGTGTCTTCTGTTACAAAGTTTGATTTTTAAATCTGAGTTTCTGACTTGAATTTCATAAAAATCATTCAATGAATTTTTTGAAACAAGAACATTTATTTTATGACTGATTGAAATCCTCAAATTTAACTGTCCTCTTGGGTTTAGTTGTTGTTCCTTCACAGAATTCATATCTGATTCTGCAAAAGACAATTTTTGGTGCCTCATCCTACCAGTCACAGCAGTGTTTCATCTCCTAGCCTTGGCACTCCAGTTATACATTCTCTTGCACTTGGCAGGGTACCCACATTTGTCACAGGCCGACTTATGAAGGGAGACCTTAGAGCCACAGAGGCAACACAGTATGCACATCTGATTGTGATGACTTCCAAAGAATGATGTTCCTTTAATCATCTTACTTCTACTAGTGAGGCCAAATAGCCATTCAATAAATTTTGACTTAAGATTAAGAAAGGATTTCTAATAATTTCTGGACATACATAGTTCTACCCTTTTGTGCTACCTATTTGTGCATAGAAACATTATCAGCATTGGTAATTATAAAATTAAAGGGTTGATCAACTTTGACATTTAAGATGATCTATGTCATGCTATATCAGTATTACAGAGCACCTGAGATTGGTCTCCAGCAGCCATGGCAGATACTTCAAATGCTAGCCTTAGAGGACTTGATGCTCTTCTCTAGCCTCCCTGTACAGCTGCACTCATGTGCACAAACCAACACAGACACACACAGAGAAATAACTGGAAATATAGAGGTAAATCTTTTAGTAAAGAATGAATACCTTTGGATGGACATGAATAATATGAGTGGCATTCTAGAGCAAAGTGCAAAAGTCTTGAAATTAAAAATATGTATAGTATATTTAACAGATAAAAGATTATGTCAATAACTTAAACTTTATCAGTCCCTGTAGCTCTTTGTGTTTACTTATATCTACCATCCAACTGTGAAAAGCAAAGACCATATCAAATAAATACTTTCTTCTTCTAACCCCAGAGATATCCTCAAGATACATAACAATGTAGAAATACATGGATAAAAATGAAATTATTAAACAATGCTATTCAGGTAACCAGAATAGGAGATAATGCAAGTGAGTTTTGTGTGAAAATATCAAAAAGTCTGTTTTCCAAAGCAAGGGGCACATCTAAATTCTACCAAACCATGCTTACATTTCAACTTGATTAAAATTGAGAATGCTTCGATGTTGTCATGCGAGAGAGAGAGAGAAAGAGAGAGAGAAAAGAGAGAGAGAGAGATCACAGCAGCAACAACCAAGTGATCTGACTGTATTTACAGAACACTGAAAGCAGAGGATGCACAGAACATTACAATTTGTAGTTTTAGATATGAAACATGTCAAAAGATGCAATAATACAAAATAGCATATATTCACTGTTGATCTTAAAATATAAATCTGGCAGCATGTGTATAGTAGAGGATTGCAAATTCGATCATCAATAGGAGGAGAGGACCTTGGCCCTGTGAAGGTTCTGTGCCCCAGTGTAGGGGAATGCCAGGGCCAATAAGTGGGAGAGGGTGGGGTGGCAGGCATGAGGAGGCAACAGGGGTTTGTTTTTGTTGTTTTTGTTTGTTTCTTTGTTTTTTGGAGGGGAAATTGGGAAAGGAGAAATTTACATGTAAATAAAGAAAATATCTAATAAAAAAAGAAAAAAATAAATAAAAATATAAATTTATTCACATCTAGATCTTACCCAGTGAAGAAAATAAAAAAAAAAATTGATTTGGGTAGAGAACAGATGAAAATCAGAACTATCAGTCCACATCCTTACTTTAAGGACCAACATTTCAGACAATAAATCAGGCTTTAAAAGATGTAAATTCTAAGATACTAAGCTGGATGACTAAGATGACTTTGGCTCAGTGAAGGAAGCACCAACAAGAAGTCCAGTTCTACAAACCAAACTACAGTAAAATCTACACCTTGTAAAATCAATCTACAAGGAAGGTCTCTTGAACATCAAATGATGGAGCTGGTCACCAGCAGCTTTGCCACTGCTCACAAACATTACTTATTTAGTCAAGAATAATATAGGAACGAAACAGAGTGGAATGAAGCCAAGGCCTACTGGCTCTAACACAAAGAAGGCAGGAGTTAGAAGCTGATCCACCAAAGTCACTGAAAAGAGCCATCATACACTTAAAGGTCCTACTACTATGTAGAAGTGCCTTTTGCTTCCCCAATTCACAGCTTGTTCACATGTAATTTGTTCAAACCACATACTAGAAAAGTTAGCTGGTTCTCCTTGGCCACAGTTAACCGGACTCAAAGTGAGCCAATCAAACTTTTCTTTTTAAATTTTTTTTTGTTAACTGTTTTATTTATTTACATTCCAAATGTTGCCCCCTTCCCGTACCCCCTCCAAGAGTTCTTCACCCCATCCTCCCTGCCCTTTGCTTCTGAATATGCCCCCATACTCCCCTCTCCCAACTATCCACCCCCACATCATCCCTTTCTGCACCCCCTTTCCCTGGGGCATCAAGTCTCCACAGGATTACTAGGCATATCATCTCCCACTGAGGCCAGACAAGGGAGTCCTCTGCAACATATGTGCCAGGGGCTGCATACCAGTCCATGTTTACTCTGGTAAATGTATGCTTTGGTAGCTTATTCCCTGGGAGCTTCCAAGGGTCTGAGCTAGTTGATATTATTAGTCACCCTATGGAGTTGCCGTACCCTTCAGCTCCTTCAATCCTTCCCCCAACTCTTCCATAGGAGTCCCTGACCTCAGTCCAGTTGTTGGCTGTAAGAATCTGCATCTCTGTCAGTTGCTGGTAGAGACTCTCAGAGGACAACCATGCTAGTCTGCAAGCACAACATGGCATTAGTAATAGCATCAGGGTTCAGTGCTCACCCGTGGGATGGATCCCAAGGTGGGCCGGTCACTGGATGGCCTTTCCTTCAGTCTCTGCTCCATTTTTGTCCCTGCATTTCTTTTACATAGGAACAATTCTGGGTCAAATTTTTTGAAGGTAGTTTAGTGACCCCATCCCTCCATTGGGAGCCATGACTATCTACTGGAACTATTACTTAAAACGTATTTTTTTTTTTAGATTATGTTAAGCAAATCAAGGTCAGCCACAAGGTAATTGAATATTGTAGTAAGCTTGAAATAGAAACTAAAAGCCTTAGATTATCGGAAAGAAAAGAAGTGCACTATTGAATACCTAGCGAGCAAGTAATCTAGAACATAAGGCCCAAGGATAGAGAAGGGAAAAGAGGCTACCTAGTAAGTTTCAGTACATTCATACACTACACTTCAGTTAGAAATATAGGCTCTTCAAACCAACATGAGCAAAACTCTTATTAACTCTCTGAAACAACATACACATGGCTTGCATGGTTCTGTACAGGTCCTTTGTATCCGTTCCAGCTTCCAGTTTTGGCAGGGGCCAGCCCCTGATGAGTTTTCTTTCTTGTCGGTTCATCTTGAGGCATCAGAGGGGGAAGAGCATTGGCAGAGGGTAAGACTTTGCTTACGAGATATTTAGGGTTGCTGTATAATAAAAAGTTTACTTATATAAGTGTAAGTTACTATACTACTGTAGCTGACCTGCCTTCTGTGTTTCTCTGAGGCCAGAAACTGGAGTCTCTATCAATTAGCACCTCATCCTAAAACAGCAGAAGATTAAGTAAAGGATTAATAGCTAGAGCCTTTTCCCTATTGACCAGATGTCTCTTGCTTGATGCGCTAGGGGAAGTTTAGAGCAAAAAAACTTCTATTTAACCAAGAGAAAAGAATAATGATGGCCTAGTCTGTCATCAATGGGAGGAGAGACCCTTGGTCCTGTGAAGGTTCTATGCCCCAGTGTAGGGGTATGCCAGGGCCAGGAAGCAGGAGAAGGTGGGTTAGTGAGCAGGGGGAAGGGGGAGGGAACAGGGATTTTTTTTCCAGAGGGTAAACCGGGAAAGGAGATATCATTTGAAATGTAAATAAAGAAAATATCTAATAAAAAAAGAATAATGTTTGCAGAAGGAAAAACTTTTCCATAAGCAAATACGATAAACTCACAAGTTCACATACAGATTCATACCTGTGCATTTATACATTTCCATTCAAACCAGTTGGGTCAGGTTTACATACATTATCACTACATACTTACACACACACACACACACACACACACACACACATCCATACTTACATATATATATGCATATGGAGCAAAAGGTCAAGCACTGGTGCAAAAAGAGCTCATTCATTCTGGATGAAAAATGGATTCCAACCTTTATTGCACAGAGAAAAAAAAAGTTTCTGCCCTTTTAATGCTAAATGAATTAAACTCAAGTTTGTAAGAAAAAAAGCTTTGTTCCTTTTAATAAAACTAAACCTGCCTTGTTATAAAGAAAGGACCTGTCCTGTCCCAAGGTAAGGAGAAGCCTGCCTGCTCTTGCTCTCTGCAGCTTCTTTTTTCCTTTCCCTCTGCATTCTCCACATTGCTCTTAGTTTCTTTTTTTTAATTTTTTATTAGATATCTCTTTATTTACATTTCAAATGATATCTCCTAGCCAGGTAGTGGTGGCGCATGCCTTTAATCCCAGCACTTGGGAGGCAGAGGCAGGCAGATTTCTGAGTTCGAGGCCAGCCTGGTCTCTGTAGAGTGAGTTCCAGGACAGCCAGGACTATACAGAGAAACTCTGTCTCGAAAAGCCAACAAACAAACAAACAAACAAATGATATCTCCTTTCCCAGTTTTTCCTCCAAACCTGTTTCCTCCCCCTTCCCCCTACTTACCAACCCACCCTCTCTCCTGCTTCCTGGCCCTTGAATTCCCCTACACTGGGGCATAGAATCTTCACAGGACCAAGGGCCTCTCCTGTCAATGATGACCAACTAGGCCATCTTCTGCTATACATATACTGTTGGAGCCAAGATTCCCACCATGCTTGCTCTTTGGTTGGTGGTTTAGTCCCTGGGAGCTCTGAGGGTACTAGTTAGTTCATATTGTTGTTCGTCCTAAGGGGCTGCAAACCCTTTAGCTCTTTGGGTCCTTTCTCTAGCTCCTTCATTGGGGATCCTGTGCTCAGTCCAATGGATGGCTGTGAGTCTCTACTTCTGTATTAGTGGGGCAATGGCACAGCCTCTCAGGAGATAGTTATATCAGGCTCCTGTCAGCCAGCACTTGCTGGCATGCACAATAGTGTCTGGGTTTGATGATTGGGAAATGGAAGGATCTGGAGAATATCATCCTGAGTAAGGAAACCCAATCACAAAAGAACACACATGGTATGCACCCTCTGATAAGTGGATACTAGCCCATAAGCTCAGAATACCCAAATTACAATCCACAAACCACAAGAAACTCAAGAAGAAGGAAGACCAAAGTGTGGATAGTTCGTTCCTTCTTAGAAGGGGGAACAAAATACCCATGGAAGAAGTTTCAGAGATAAACTATGGAGCAGAGACTGAAAGAAGGACAATCCAGATACTGCTCTTAGTTTCTTATGTTACCTACAGTTTCTAAGTTATTCCACTCTGCATTCTCCTCTAATCTTACTCTCTTCTCCTTCTCTGATGTCACAATAATGCTCTTGCTCTCAAAGCCTTTTCTCCCAATGCTATGCCTATACTTCTAGGTTCTTCTTGAATTCGGTTCTGTCTGAAAACTTCTCAGCTCAGTTCCTCTCTCAGCTCAATTGTTCTCAGCTCCATTCTCAGCTCAATTCTGACTTGTGTCTTTGTCCTCAGCACTTAAAACATTTTCAGAATACATGATCACATATTAAAAAGTTCATCACAAGTTCATAAAAATATTCAAATCATAAACTGAAATAGAAGTTTACAACAGAGAATGTTTACATGCATATCCATTAGGAGTAATCATCTGGCTAAACATCCATCACCTGTCACAGGTACACAGGTTCACTGAAGGTTTAAAACCATAAAAGTTATTAGTGAAGTTTTGTAGAGATAAGCTCAGTCAATATTTTATCTTCTGTCCTAACACCTATAATAAATCATTAGTTCCCTTTTTACAACCTTTGGTTAATGATTTTACAACCTCTTGGAATGTGCTCTGAGTAGGAGGAAGTCTGGTTACAATCTAAGAGCAATTAACTGGTGACACATGGGAGACTGACAGTTTTGACTATCAGAAAAGGACCTAATAGCAGTCACACCATAAAAAGGCTTAATAATCACTGATATAATTTTAGGAATTCTTATAGGATCATAATTAAGACTTAAGAAGTCATCTATTTCTCTGTATAGCATCATTACAAGACAGAACATCTACGTAGATCTGCAGAGATCTGCTGCAAAGGGCTAATACATAGTTATTATATATGCTTAATAATAACAGGAAAGGCAGGAATTAATAGTAGGAATCTTTCCTAAGATGAATACTCTTTCAGCCTTGCTTATTAAGAGCGAATTTGTCAAAGATTATATTATAATCCAAAGCAGACCATCTCAGGAAGATCACCTGCTAGTTATTAGCTTGTCCTATTATGTGGCTTCTGACACAGTTTAATGTGTTTTATGGGACTCCTGAGCGTGTAAAAAAGTGGTCTCTGATTCGTGTGCTTTCTCTTAGGCCCTTTTCCTTCTGTTGGTTTGTCTTGCCTAACTTTGATGTGCTAATTTTTTGTTTAGTCTTACTATATTTTATTGTGTTATATTTTTCTTGATGAATGTATGAAAACCTAGCAACCAGGGTAAAGGTTAACAACTAAACTGTCATTTAGCATATCTCTTATGTTAAGAGACAAAAATCAGTTTTCTCTAAAGTAGTGACACTGGGTATATCAACAATTCCAAGGCAGGCCTCATGGTCAGGAATAATTGACCAATATATAATGAACTTCCATAGTATTTTTTTCCTGGTTTGGATGTGGGTTGTTGTTGTATTTGGGTTTTGTTGTTTTTGAGAAAAACAAAATTAGGTAGGTAGGAGGGACAAAGGATTTTGAAGGATTTGTAGAAGGGTGAATATAATCAAAATGTAATTAAATTTAATTTTTGAATAATATTTTTGTTAGAATTAATTCTGATAATTTCTCTTGAAAGTCTTGTTCTCTAGAATTTTGAAGGACTTTCAAAACATATAATTCTCATTTGCAATGCAGTTATTTATAGTCTCATGTTAAATATTCATATCCAATTATAATTATTCTATTTCTAGATGATATTAGATAGATTTAAATATGATTTAATATTCTTGGATCTACAAAACTCAGAAAAAAGAAACTACAAAGAAAAATATGCATCCCTCCTTGAAAATCTGGCACCCAAGTTTTATAAAATTGCTCCCATATTTTAGCCTATTTAGGTGCATGAAAGGTTAATATCTAATTCCATTTACAATGCTGATCCAGCAAGAAAGAAATTAATTTGGCATTAGAGAAGTAACATCAATTTCCTGTGTAACTGAAGTATTGCATTTACTGGAAAGAGATTAATATCAATTCCATAAATCATTTATATGCTTTTCCCAGAGTTTGAGACATCTGAGTAATGTCATATATATGGGAGCTTATATCATTTTGTGCATATTCCATTCATTAATCTATGCCTGGAGCTGTAGAGGAGTCATGATAAAATATAAATTTTTGAAAAAAATCAATCTTTCTGATTTTAATTTTTTTGTGACTTAGGGACGGTAAGCCTAATGTCAACAGAATTGCAATAACAATGATCCACATTATCAACCAGTATTTTCAGGAAAGAAATTAAACATTTAGCCAACTAGCTTCCTGGTGGTAACCGCTATTAAATGTCCACATGATAAGACAATGTGTAAGTGTCAACATAGACTCCATTAAGCATAAAATGTTGCCAAAGAAGAATTGTCTATGCTGCCCTGTCATTATACTGTTGGATTTCATTGTCATATCAACTGAGTTGTATGTCCCTTCAACAGAGAAGCAGAACAACATGGATGAGGCTGTGTGCAGAGATTGAAGTGTATCAAGGACTTATTAAAAAGAATTGGCATTTGTAATTATAGATGTTGAAATCTGAAATCTATAGTTAGTAAACAGAGACAAGAAATCCTATGGCATAGATTCAGTATTTAGGCTCTCAAATGACTGAATTAATGATACTCACATTTTAGTAATATACTGATTCAAATGTTTGTTTTATCTAGAAATATCATCCCCAGAGAGATACCCAGATTAGTATTCAATTAAATATCTGGTTATTCAATACCCCCCTTAAATTCACACCACCATAAAATTAACCACAAATGTATCTTAATGACAACATAATGATCCCCAACTTCGTTTCCAAATTTCTTCATGTTTGTTTGTTAAGACAGAGTTTCTCTGTGTAGTTTGAGCTCTCCTGGAACTCTTTGTATTTCTAGTCTGGCCTGGAACTCAAAGAGATCTGCCTACCTCAGAGATGTATTTATTCATTCATTCATTCATTCATTTATTTACATCCAAACATTGCCCCCAGTGCCCACCTCACTGTGTCCTTCCCCCAACCCCAAACCCCTTCTTCTCTAAGAGGGTGGGGGCTTCCTTGGGTATTCCTCTACCCTGGCATATCTAGTCTCTGAAGTTTTAGGCACTGCTTCTCCCACTGAGGCCAGAAAAATCAGCCCCGTTGGGGAAAGGATTCCACAATCAGGCAACAGCTTTAAGGACTGTTCCTGCTCCAGATGTTAGGGCTCAGGAAATACTAGATATTTTTGAAAAATTGGTAATTACTAGCCTCAAATGAAATCTTCTATTCTAAGTCATCCTTTGCTAACAATATATTGAGGAAGTAGAATGTATAAAGATATGGTAAAAGAGCCCAGGCCTTTGGGCCAAGAAGTCTAAGACTAAACACTGGTTCTAATATTTACTAACAAGAACTGAAGCGTTAAAACTAAGCTTCCCTACTCAATGTAGTAAAACAGCTGCCTATTTCAAAGAATTATTATGAGAATTTCTTATATAGTACCTGGCATATAATATATGTTCATTATTGTTATCCTTAGTCCACTTTCAAGACATAAGAATTTCAATTTCTGTACTTTAAAATAAACCTAGATAGATAAAATATCTTGCCCAATGCAATATGAGTTGAAATTATTTTGACCCTTCTATGAAGTTAAATGGTACTTTAAAATAACTTCAAATCTTCGGCTTAATAGCATACTAATGTGCTTCTCTCTTGACACAAAATCACAACATTGAAAGTTCTAAGATTTGATACTCCTAGTAACAATTTATACTCTTCCTTTCTTATGCTTTTTACTTGGAATAGGAGTATTACTGACCACTAGGAATGGAGCTTGTTACTCCATTTCTGTAGTGAAATCACACATCCAGGAAACTTTAAACTAATGTTTCCATCTAGATAGGTCTCAACTACACATAGATAATGAGTTCTGGGTCTTTTGACTTTCAGATTATCAGCAAGGAGAAAGACACAACACTGGCAGGGATAATTGCCCTTCCTTCAATAAGTTGCCTCAGTCTTGTTTTATCATAGAAACTGAAAAGAAACTAACAAAAGACATAAAGTGTAAAGAAAGAGTGAAAAGGAAAAGGTCAAGGTATTCTGATGTTATCTCTGCCACTTACAGAGTATCTATCACAGTTTGAGTATCTCCAAAGTTTTTGCACATAATTTTTACAACATCAAACATATTTTATTATTCTCTTATTTTATTTTATTACCATGAAAAATAATGGTAATTTTATTATTTGACTATTTTGTTTCATTTACTAGTCTTTTGCTTAATAAATATAATGATTCTGATTAGCATAAAGATTAACATAAAGGGATTTTATTGTGAAATTTTCACATATTTTGTATCATTATACCACATTCCTATCCTTTAGCACTGCCCTCCTCAGTACTCCTACAGACACTTCTCTGGCCCCTTCTACCGAGTAGTTCCACCTCCTGTTTTCATAGAACACACACACACACACACATATATATATATAATTTTTTCAATACATATATGTATATATATTTAATTTAATTCTAGATCCTACATATGAAAGAAAATATGCAACATTTATCTTCCTAAATATGCCTAATTTCTCTTAATATAAGTTCCATGTTTTATACATTTTCATTCAATTATTATAATTCCATTATTCCTTACATCTAAATTGTATATTGAGACCACATTCTCTTTATTCAGTCATCTATTGGTGGCCTATTAGGATGGTTCCATATTTTGGTTGTAAATATTGTAGCAATAAATATGGATATATGAGTAGTCTGCTGGCTCTAGCATCCTTCAGAGACATAAGTGGCATATCTAGGTTACATGATAGTTATATTTTCATTTTTGTTGAGACATCTCTAATGATTTGCACAGTAGCTGCAACAGAGTACATTCCAAAGGGAAGTATTTAAGGATTCCTGATTTCCACATTGTCACTAATACTTGTTTGTCATTTGTATTATTCTTTGTTTTATTTTCTTTGTATTTATTAGTATATATTAATAATATATAATAGATTCATTATAAATTTTATACATAATATAATAAATTTTTATCAGATTTATCTCTATTACTTTCTCTTGTCTGTCTCCCACTCATGATGATTCCATTCTTTCTCAAAACTAGTCCACCATCTGTGTGTGTGTGCACATGTGTGTACATCCAATGACTTTTTAAGATTGCTTATGTGAATGACAGGAGTTATTTATAGAATCATGGGCAAGTTATCAGAGACTACACCAATGAAGAAAACACATCCTAGCAACCATAATCACCAATAGTTCTCTTTATGATAGCCATTTCAACTGGACTGCAATATGATGGTATATTGATATAATTTTAATTTATATTTCCCTATTGGCTGAAGATATTGAAATGTTTTAAATATTTATTAGCCATTCATGTTTTTTTCCTTTTGGAACTCTCTTTTTCATCCATTAGCCCATGTACTGACTGGATTTGGTCTGGAAGAATTTAAGTTTTGAAGCTCTTTATATGATTCCAGATATTAATCTCCTGTTAGATGTGTGATTAATAAACTCTTTCTCTCATTCTGTAAGCATTTCTTCATTCTACTGATTATTTCCTTTGCTGTATAAGTTATTAGTTTTATGTAAACTTCTTTGTCAGTTGCTTGGATTTTCTGTGATATTAGAGTCATTTTCAAAATGTCTGTTCCTATGTTCTTTGCCTGCCTTCACCAAGCAATTTCAGAGATTCTAATATTACACTTGGGTATCTATTCAATTTTTAATTGGTTCTTTTGAAGAGTGACAGAAATGGACCTAGTTTCATTTTTCTACATATCTATATCTAGTTTTCCCTAGCATCATTTGTTGAAGATGCTAACCTCTTTCCAACATTCGTTTTGACACCTTTGCCAAAAATTAGTTACTATAGCATTGTTTCTCTGTTCTCTATTCTATTCCATTGATCTACATATATGTGTCTATAGCAATGTTATCATGTTTGTGTTATATTATTGTTTATTGTGACTTTGTAGTAAAATTTGAGGTCAGGTGTTCTAAAGCAAACATCATTCTTTTTGCTTAGAATTGGTTTGCTATTTCAGAGTCTTTCATGTTCCCGGATTCATGCTAGGACTACTGTATTTTTCTAATCCTATCACAAACAATGGAATTTTCATGGGTATTTTGCTGAATCTGTAGATTGTTTTGGGGAATATAACCCTTTTGAAAACATTAATCCTGCTTGCCAACCATGGTAAAAGACATCTTTCAATATTCAAGAGACCTCAATATTTTCTTCAATATTTGAAACTTTCATTTTATGAGTCTTTCACTCCCTTACCTAAGTTTATTTCAAGATATTTTTAAGCTACTGTGAGTGGAATTTTTTCCTAATTTCTTACTTAGCCAAGGTCATTATTGCTGTATACAACAGAATGTTGAGTTTTTGTATCTTGATATTTTGCTGAAAATGTTAATCAAGTTGAGTTTTCTTTTAGAGCCTATAGGATTTTAAGTACAAAATCATATCATTTGCAAACAAGGTAATTCTGCTTCTTCCATTCCTATTCGTATCTCTTTTATTTCTTGCTCTTGTTCCTCTTACTAAGATTTCGAGCACTATTTTGAATGAGAGTGAAAAACTGTTTCTGACTTTAGAGCAAACAATTTAGTTTTTCTCCATGGGTTTGATTTATATAATTTTTATTATATTGAGTGTGTTCCTTCTGCTCATAATTTCTTTCATTAGAGCTTCTATCATGAAGAAGTGTTGGACTTTGCCAAGTGCATTTTCTGCATCTATGTGTATGATTTTTTTATACTTACTAATGAGATGTACTACATTTATTGGTCTGCATATATTGAACCATCTTTGCATCCCTTCAATGAAACCATCACGGTCATGGTATATAATTTTCTTATTATATTCATAAATGTGTCTTGGATTAGTTTTACTGAGAAATTTTGCGCCCATGTGTTATTAGGAATTGGTCTTTGATTTCTTTGTATTATACACTACTCCAATTTGGGTATTAGAGAGTGTTGGCTTCATAAAACAAGAAGGGTAGTTTTCCTTCTCTTTATAGAATAGTTTGAGAAGTATTTATGTGTTATGTTAGCATTTTTTTAAACTTCATAGATCTTAGAAGTAAAACTGTCCAGCCCTGGACTATTCTCTATTGGAAGATTCTTACTGTCATTTCAATCATGTTACTTTCTATAGAGATATTTAAATTTTTATACACTCTTAATTTAAATTTTATAGAACATATGTTTCTGTAAATTTATCCTATTCTGGATTTGCTAGAACATAAGTTTTTAAAGTTATCTGATTTTCCTCTGGATCTCCTTATAGTATCTCTTATAACATTCTGCATTTAACCTCTGGCTTGGTTATATTGACTTGGGGGTTATCAATCTCATTATTTAAAAGAACCAACTCTTTACTAGTTTTTTTTCTATATATTGCTCATTTAGTTTCAATTTTGTCATTTAATCCCTTGATATATAATAGTCCTTGCCATCAAAAGATTTAGGGTTTGACTTGTTCTTGTATCTTTGAAGATTGTAATTACACAAATAAATTACTTATTTTGCAGTTCTTTGTAAATTAAGCCCTCAGAGCCATAAGCTCTCCTTTTTCCTCTGTTGAGTATGTTTTCACATTCGTTTGACTTTAAGATATTTTTTGAAGTCCTTCCTGATTTCTTCATTGACCCTCTAGTCATTCAAATGGATATTGTTCAAACTCTACATATTTGTTTTCATGGTGGGGTTTCTCTTTCTGTTAATCTTTATTTTTATTCCATATTATATGATTGTAGAAGATATTATTTCACTTATTTTATACCTGTTAAGACCTCCTAGAATGTGGTCTACTGTAGGAAATGTTCTAGGCCTGATGTAAAAGTATCTACCTGTTACACAGAATATTTTATAGATATCTGTTAAGTCCATTTGATCTACAGTATAGTTTAATTATCTTATCTTTTATGCCTATTAGCTTTTTTATGGAGTTAAGATCCCAAATATTTTGTTCACTTATTGTAGATACTATTATGGATACCAAATAACAAAAAGAAATATCCCATCCTTTAGAGTTTATATTCTACTTTAGAAAGACAGAAGACATCTACTTTAGGTAATGTTCTAAGGATAATTTGAAAGTATCTACCTGTTCCACAGAATATTCTGTAGATATCTGTTAAGTCAATTTGATCTACAATGTAGTTTAACACTAAACTTTCTTCATTAATTTAGTTTGTAAATTAATGTAGATGTAAAGTAGATGTAAAATACATAGTAAACCATATGTTACAAATTCAACATGAAATGGCTTTCGCATGCTCATATGACTAACATCTTTTTTCTACTTGCTGGTAATAATTTCGGACATGGGGTCCACTAGGACAAAGCAGGCAAATTTTGAAGGTTATACTTGAGCCACAGTCCCTTCTTAGCTCTCTGCCCAAGAAGCAAACAGGCTCTTCCTCCACAGGCTTCCAGAGCTATCATGTTTTCTCTCACAAAAGACCCAAAATCAAAGAGCCAAGGAAGTTTGGACATAGTGCTCTGTAACCATGGGCTAAAGAAATCTTTCTTATAATGGTTTTATATCAGGAATAAAGTTACAGCTATGACTTACAATAACAAAAATAACTGATACGTGTAAGTCAAGTACGTGTTGAAAAAGAAAAATCCAGCAGAAAGGGTATTAGGAAATAATTAGAAATGAAGAGATGAAGTGTTATACAGAATATACACAAAGCACTTCTGGGAGATAGCACTTGAGCAAAAATCTGAAGGAAATAAATGGAAAAAATGCATCCTGAGAGAATGTTTTTGTAGTTACCATCAGTTCTCATATTTTTTCTCTTGTAGTGTCTCCTAGATTCCCCACCCTACATCTTATACCTGTACACAAAACTATTTAAATCTCTCTCTAGGCATCTTCAAGCTTCAGAACTAATTACTTATAACCTAGTAATCTTTGGTAACTCTATACTGTAAGGTAGATATTTTTAAATCTATTGTTAAGATATCATGAAGTACCATGTTCAAAATACACATCTAAGCAACAGCAATATGGCTGATGAGCCTAGGATTTTCCACTCTGCAGCAATACATCTAGCCATAATGCTGCCACTCTTATTTTTGTGGCAGACAAAAATGGCACAGAGATTTCCATTTATTCAAAGTGCACAGGCTCCTGTGAAAGAAAATATTTTAAAGTAAACAATCATTTCCCAAAATAAAATACAAAACTAGAGATTAAAGTAAAATTGCATAGGTGTATTTTTAAAGCCTAACAATGTCTAATGACTTTAGCCTAAGCTGTGGAACATAAAATCAGCAGGGAATCAAATATTCTGTTTCAAATGTTATAACACTTTTACATAATTATGGTTATTTTTAAACTCTTAGACCTCTTCCCTATCCAAAAAGAAAAAAAAAATCTGAGCAGTCTTTTAGTCTGCACATGCAAGCTTTATTTTGAAATGTTAAATGCTGATCAAATACACAATTCACTTACCACCCTGCCATAAAATGACTAAGTGTGCCCTTGATCAGTAAACTGCTAGGCTGGCAACACTTAGGAGATGCTGATGTTAACTATCACCATTAAAACAGAGTTTCTCTTCAGGTTCAGCAATTTGTGTCTACTACTTGGCTCAGAGCCATGAGAAGCAGTCGGTACTGAGTGACTTGAAACCCCATGCTCACAATTTACAGAAAGCTCAAGAAATTACTGATAAACATTTCCTCCATTCAACCTTCAAGACTGAGTCAAAAAGGATCACAGATAAGGCCAGGGAGTTCAAGAGAAAATCTGTTACAAAGTAGTTTGTTGAGATCATCAAAGGGTTAAACTTGGATTCGATTCCTGGGGGGGCATAAAACTTGGAAGAGAGGAGGGCAACAAGAAGACAACCATACAAACCAGGAGCTTAGGCAAACCAAGCAGGCTAAGAAACAACACTGACAGCAGCCAAAAGCGTTTCTCTAGCAAACTCATGGAAACACATATCGCCATTACTGAAGATATATTAGTAGTATTACTGTTTAAATGGCCATCTTTCCAAAAGCAACCTAAAAATTTAATCCATTCTCTATCAAAATTTTAACATAATTCTTCACTGAAATTGAAAAGAACAATCATCAATTTTATATGGAAACATGCACAAAGAAAAAGGCCAATAGATAATAATAAACCTGAATAATAATAATAATAATAATAATAATGATACTATTAGAAGTATCACAAACCTAGATTTTATGTTGTATTACAAAAGCTTTAGTAGTACTAAAAAAAATAGTATTGGCATAAAAAATACATACATTAATAGATAAAATAGAACTGAGAACACAGACATAATTCCACACATATATGGGCACCTGATTTCTTTATAAGTAAGACAAAAATATACACTGGATAAAAATATACACTGGATAAAAAAATGATGCTGGTTAACTGGACAACTTCATGTAGAAAAATGAAAGTAGATCCATATTTTTAACCCTATTAAGATTTCAACTCTAAATGCATCAAGGGATCAAGGGCCTCAACATAAACCTAGATACCACAGATATGATAGAAGAGAATGTAGGATGAAGGTTTAAGCTCATTGGCATAGGACAGGACTTTCTGAACAGGATCCCAGGAGCACTGACATTAAGACAATAAATGGGACTTCATAAAGCTAAAAATCTCTGAACAGTGAAGGACACCATGATTCAGGCAAAGCATCAGCCTACAAAATTGGGAAATGCGCTTATCAATTATACATCTAATAGAGAGTTAGCATCTAGAATATATAAAGAACTAAAAAAGCTAAACACCAAAAAATAACCCAATTAAAACGTTGTACAGAACTAACCAGAGTTCTCAAAGGATGAAATACAAATAAATGGCACATCTTCAGACATATGGACATACCAATTACTACTACTTTGGGAAGTTAGTTATCTTATCCATTCAGAATGGCTAAGATCAACAAAACATTCTAGTGAAGATGCGAGGAAAGAGAAGACTTAATCATTGGTAATATGAGTGCAAACTGGTACATCCACTACAAAAACTGATGTGGAGATTCAAAAAAATCTGAACATTAATTTGCTGCAATATCCAACTACACCACTCTTGGACATATATGCAAAAAGTACTTTATGTCTTACTACAGAGACATTTGCATATCCCATGTACATTTCTGCTTCATTCATATTAGTCAGAAATTGAAAACAGCCTAGATATCCACTAACTGATAAACAGAAAATAAAAATATGATACATTTACACAATGAAATATTTCTCAGCATTTATGAAAAATTAAATTATAAAATGTGCAGGTAAATGGAACTATAAACAATCATCCTACATGAGGTATTTCAAAACCAAAAAGAAAACAAATATTTCATGTTTTCTTTTATATGTGGATGTAAGTGTTTAAACTCTCCAAGTTTATGCTTTAATAGAAGAGAAATAGATAAAGTGTTAGAAGTAAATAAAGAGAAAACTAGAATAAGATTAAATGTGGTCAGGGACAGAAGGACATGATAAAGGAGGGGATGTGGTGAGAAACACTAAAGGTATTTTGAAAAACCAAATGGAAACCATTTACTCTAGAAGCTTCCTAAAATATATACATATTTGAAAAAAGTTTAAGTGAAGTCATAATGGGGAACTCACTGTCCCAGCTAGAATGCCACCAAAGAAAACTTCTAGTGCCAATAATGAATTCCATCTTTGTTGAGGTGTTTGACAAATGACTTCCCTCCAACCAAACATTAGGAGCTATTATCGAGGATATTGGTTACTATCCACAATTAGATATCACTAAAAGATGAAGAAATTAAGCTGGTGCCCAACTAGATGCTTAACCCCCTACAAACTAGTATTTGTGCTTCTGGAATACAGACTACATGCTACCAAAGGAGAAACTTAACCATCAGTATCAGCCAGTTATAATTCATGTGACCTACATCAGAGACCTGACTACAGGATATACTAGTACAATAATGGTGCAAATCTTACCAAAGTAACCAAATGTGTTTTGAAATTAGATTTAAGGCCCTCTCTGTGAGATGTAGTCACCCTACCTGTCACTGTTAAAGTGGCAAAACCTCTGTGAATAGATAGGTTGCCCTAAGGGAAACCCTATTATTATTATTATCTTGCTAAAGGAACACAGCAATAAAATGACTTCTAATGAAATATTACTATTCTCATAGGTTGGTATATTGCTCATCCCTCAACAGAGAATCTTATTTCAGAAAGTGGCAATTAACACAGAGAAACACACTGATCAATGTGTAGAGAGTGACTTTGGAGCACTCAGTCTTAAATGAAATATCTTTATAAGCCCCTTCCTTCAAAACTCAAGGATCTATGCAGAGGGGCAAGCAGAAAATCTTTAAGAGTCAGAGGTGATGGATGACTGAAAAGAAACAATGTCTTCCAAACACAATGGGACTGATATACATAGGATCTCACAGAGGCTGGAACAGAGAGCACTAAGAACAGGTGGTGGACACAATGTCCTACCTCTAACCAAGAAACTATTTTCATTTGTTACCTGCTAGGAAAGCAAAGGAACAGATATACTCCAATGGATTGACACTAAGTATATCAAATACACTACTAAAGGGTCTATGCTCTTAGTAGTTGGCCAAGGATCTCTATGGATATTGCTGTAGTTGGTTTGGGGTTGTTTTATTTGGGTTTGTTTGTTTGTTTGTTTTTGTTATTGTTGTTTTGTTTTTTTGATGTTTTGTTTGTTTGTTTTGTTTTGTCCAGGGGTGGGGTTTCTTTCTGATTTTTTGTAAAAGTAACTTTTATTCTCTTGTAGTAATTGTTGTCTTGAAGGTAAATGCTGCCTCCATTCCCTAACCTAGGCCTAGTCCTGAAAGCTTCTAGCCTCCAAACAGTCTAATCTAGGCCTAGAATGGTTTCAGCCTCTGAGATTTACTGCTGAATAAGTTCACCCTTTCTATATCTTTATCTGGCTTCTCTCCCTCCACACCTCTCTCTCTCTCTCTCTCTCTCTCTCTCTCTCTCTCTCTCTCTCTCTCTCTCTCTCTCTCTCTCTCTCTCTCTCTCTTCATCTTTGAATTGCTCTGCTTGGCCTCATACTAACTCTGGCAATATGTTCTAATGTTCTGGTTCTTTTTCATTCTCTGCTTCATTCTATCTTCACCTACATCTAGCCTGTTCTCTTTCTGCAACCTGTCTCTGTACAACTGTCCCAGTAAAACTGCCTCCTCCTTTCTCTGCACTGCTCCCTCAGCTTTCCTTTTAACTATCTTCTTGTGAGATCTGAGCACATTCTATTCTGTCAAAACTTACTCTGATCCATTACTTTGTCGGCCACTCAATTAGATATCACTTTCAAACATGGATACTTTCCTCTACAAACTAAATTTACCTTTATTATTTGAGATTAAAGATGTGTACTAAGGGCTGAGGCACACCACACCCAGAAAAAGGTTTTTTTTCCAGTAAATAACACAGTCTAACATTGTTCACAGCATGAACAAACATCTTGCAACAATCTTTTGTTCATTTTAAGTTTCATTTCTATTTTACTTTTGTTTTGGAGAGAGAGAGAGAAAGAGAGAGAGAGAGAGAGAGAGAGAGAGAGAGAAGTGAGCATGAAATTGGATAGGTAAGGTGGAGAGGATCTGACAGGAGTTGAAGAAGAGAAAGGTGTGGTCAAAATAGGTTATATGGAAAATTTTAAAAAAGAAATATCCAGCCTTCTTCCTACTCCTTGACTTCCAGTCTTTGTGAAAGCCACTCCTGGGCTAAACCTAGTCAAAAGTGAGCTGACATGGGAGCCTGGAAAATGTAATTTTTAGGCTTTAGTCCCATCTAAGTATGTAGAATTGGACTAATTTCAAGCAGGTAAATGATGAGCATAAGATGGTCCCATACCTTCATATCTCAAGTCAACAGAATATTGTGACCACCTATATTTTATATGGACTGGTTAATTAAAAGTTAATTAAAGCTGTGGTGTGTCATGGAATGTACACAGTATACCTTTTATCCAAACATCTTTACTTGCAAATGTTCATTACAATGAATCAATCAGTAGTCTGGTTTGAGGTCTGTGGCTTCTGCTATACATCAATACTGAATCCTCATATGGTCTTCTCTCAGATATACTGTTGTTGCCCTGTGTCCTGGAGATCCAGCAGCTTTGAATTGCAAGACAGGTCCCTTCACACACTCCAGCAATTAATGGATGGGATAGATGTTGGGATGGACCAACTCAAAGCCCAGGATCTGGTCCTAGGTGGTAGCTGAGTTGGTCAACCTGCCAGCAACTTTACACCTCTGCCACCAGGGCGAGCTGTCCCACTTTGCCTGGGCAAGGGGTGGGGCCATCCCTCACATTGTGATACACTGCAGCTTTCATGGCAGGATATTTTTGTTATTTTGTATTCTTTTCCACTTCTGCTTTGTTGTGGGAGGTAGGCTGCAAGGGTGGGGTGGGTATAAAGGGACAGGGAGGTGAATGAGATTGGAGTACATGGTGTGAAATTCAGAAGGAATCTAAAAAGTTTTTAAAAGTTAATTAAAAATTAAAACTAAAGTTCATTATCAAAGTGTGACTATTTTGCAGAACAGGAAGAACAAAAGCAAAGGCAACATCATAGTTTTACTAATTAATGTAATTCTTTAAAACCTTATTTGAAAGTGAATAGAAGCAATAGAAGATAGTAAAAAGCCAATTATAATAAAAATCATCATCTTTCTGGTTATCATCTGGAAAAATTGTAATTAGACTTTAACATATATACTTAATTTTTCCTATACTATCTAAGTCCTTATTAGAAAGAGGTAGGCTACAAAAAAACTCAACCAATCATAAATATATGATATACATATAGTATATACTGTATATATATATATATATATATATATATATATATAAATAATGTGTTCCCTTCCTTGCTGTTATCTTAATACTAGTGCATAGAAAGGTGAGTTTCTGTGGAAGTCTCCTTTAAAGAAGTCTCAGATTATCCAAAGAGAATATTTAATATTATACCACATATGTATAAGTGGTGTTTCATTAAATACTATTCGTATTTATCTGCTTTCCCCTCTAAAATCTTTAGGTTCAGGAATGGTAGAATAGAAAATGCCACCATCATAATTACAATACCCTTAAAACTCCAATAATCCTGGAGGAAGTCCCATCCCTAGCTGAGGAACTATTGGCATTTGGTTGTTGCTAGAAGTAAAATCTGTTTTGTTCAGTGGAGTATATTAAGTGCTCAGTATATAAACTACATTCTAGGTTGAGCTCCATGTCTAGGCATAGAGAAGATAGAGGAGACTGAAAACACATATTCAGACAGGCAGGCAGGCAGACAGACAGACAGACCAACAGACAGACAGAGACATACAGAAAGACAGAGACAGAAAGAGTTAAGGTGTTTGGATAAGGGGATGGACAGATCTTAGAGGAGGTGGGGTGAATTTAATCAAAATATATAGTATGAAAATCACAAATAATAAATTATATAAGTGTAAAGGCCCTTCCTTTGTAAATAAGATACTCATCTCATTTCTGTGACAAGGAGTAAAAACCTTCTGACACTATGAAAGCTAGCCAACAGGGACTAAGTTTTCAGGTCTATACCATCTTAAATTCTCCATGTTTTAGGATGCAAGTAGTTTGTATCCTCAGTAATAGGGTCTCACCATCAAGCTTTGGAGGGTAACCAAAACGAATGGCAATATTCTATAATGTTTGACAGTCTCTGAGTCTCCACTGATCAACAACTCCAAAAGAGATAAGCAATTCCTTGAGTTTTTATTTAATGACACCTGGTGTCTATGAGGGGCACTGCTCACCCCATTACAAAGGAACTTTATTTAAACTCTTTTTATATAAATATGAATATGATTACAAATATATAAAATAAATATAAATATATAATAAAGGCTTCTACAGTAGAAGGATTCCACACAACTTTCCCAGGTCTTCTGTTCATTATCCTTACCTGCCCTACAACTTCTCCACTCCACTTAATCCTTCTGGCTCCATCACTCCTCCTTCCTTTCCATACTACTGTGTTCAACCCCCTCTATACTGAAAGTCTCGTCCAGAGCCCTCCCAAGTTTCCTTATTTCCATGAATATTTCAATTTAAGCACACATAAATAAAGATTCATATGACATTTGTCTTTCTAGGTCTGAGTTTCCTCACTCTAATGACTATTTAGTCTCATTCATTTACTTGCAGATTTTATATTTTCATTATTCTGAACAGCTGAATAACACTCTATCACCTGAATGCACTATGTTTTCATTACACATTAATCAGTTTATGGGCATACATTTCTTACTTACTGTGCAATAAACATGGATGAACACATACAGATACAGTTGTCCAAGAGTTGCACAGCTAGATCATATAGTAGATCCATTTGTAGCTTTTTGAACAATGATCAAACCGATTTCACTAGTTACACTAGTTGTAATCCTACCAACAGTGATTAAATGTTATCCTTTTCCCAGATCCATACCAACATATATTGTCATTTCTTTATATTAGATATTGTGACTGAGATAAGATGAAATCTCAAAATGGAATGAAACTATGTCCTTATCTTTCACCTCATGCAAAACTCAACTCCATATGGATCAAAGAACTCAATGTAAGACATGAGATACCTGAATCTGGTAGAGGAGGAAGTGTGAAATACACTTCAATTTACAAGTACTGAAAAATACTCTGAATAAAACCCCAGAATCACATGCAAAATACCGGACATTAATAAATGGGACCTTGTAAAATAGCAAAGGACACAATTATTCAAGTGAAGAGGTAGCCTATAAAATGGGAAAAAAACTTTAGTAGCTATATATCTGACAGAGGGTTAGTACATTGAGTATTTAAGTAATGTAGTTATATTTTAATTAAAAGAGAAAAAAACAGAAAACACTTTTAAATGGTAACTATAGCTAATCATTTTTAAGCCTTTGGGAAGAATCTTCTCCATTTTAAAATAAATATATCAAATAATTCCTAAGATCAAGTATTTAAGCTAGGACTGAAATCCAGGTTACCATGTTTCAAACTTAATGTTATCCTTTCATATAAAGCTATATGTAACATTATTAACTAATACTCAAAATATTTTTTAAGTTTGATAGTTCTTAATATCAAGACAAACAGAGTACTATATTTCCTTAGCCTAAAAAACATGACATAAAAAGGTCAAGTACACCATTTAATATGTTCATAATAGTGTATACTGTCCTGAATAGCATTCTCTTCTACCTTAGTGTCTGTATTATTTATTTAGTATCTGTGTATTTCTCCAACAAAAGGTCATATACTGAAAAATAACAGCCTTAGGGCACAGTGTCTTTAAGGAACTATTAGGCCATACATGTGAAGCACTTATGGACAGAATTAGTGCTCATATTCAAGCCCTCTTACCCTTGTTTTACATTTTGAGGGTATATTGAAAACATCCTGAAGAACCAAAATGGAGACCACTAGCAGACAATGAATCTGTCAGGGACCTCAACCTTAGATTTTCTAACTTCCAGGTCTGTAATAAAAATGTTTAATATTTAATACACATAATCTATAGTATTTTTATTGTTACAGTCTAAACATTGTTACAGTCTAAACAGTCTAATAGCATAATCATGTGTTCTCCCATATGTCTAACCTGCTGAAGTCTGAGAATTATCTTTGCTTGTATCTTGTTTAATATTAATACATATCAGGCAGTTGTCATGAGCTTACAATATTATTGATTTGCATATTTGATTTCCAAGATAACTTACAGAAAGAAATGTTTCAACCATGCTCACTATAACATACGCATTTGGATTCCAATGGTTTTGTATACACAGTCCAATTACCCCAACTCAGCACATTATAAAGAATTAAAGCCATAGGGATAAGCTACATACACAGTTCTCTAATACTGATATTTAATATCAAATTAGCCAGGCAGTGGTAGCTCATGCCTTTAATCCCAGCACTTGGGAGGCAGAAACAGGTGAATTTCTGAGTTCAAGGCCAGCCTGGTCTACAGAGTTAGTTCCAGGATAGCCAGGGCTATACAGAGAAACCCTGTCTCAAAAAAACAAAATAATAATAATAATAATAATAATAATAATAATAATAAATAATAATAATAATATCAAATGATAGACATGTGAAAGGTTATATCTTTTAATATCCATAGATCTCAACTTTTTAATTTCAGTAGATAAATGTTTTCTGTCCTGAGATCCTACACACAGTGAAGCAAAGACAAGATGTCTTCTACTATGTTCTATCTGAACACTAGACTCATCAAGCACAATCATAAAGTAAAATTATGATTTTAGAACACTCCTTCCTTTTTAAATGTTTATTATTTTATTTAATATGTATTGGTGTTTTGCCTGCATGTATGTCTGTGCACCACATACAAGCACACAAGTCCTTGGTGCTCAAGAATGGCAGAAGAGAGCATGGGGTCCTCAAGAAGTGGATTTAGAAGTGTTTGTGAGCCATCATGTGAGTGCTGTGAATTGAATCCTGGTCTTCTATAAAAGAAACCAGCACTCTTAATTGAAGAGCCATGTCTCAAGTCCCATAAGTCATTAATTTATTGGGTAGTGTGTTATTCAGAAATTGGACCAGAGGTACTTCCACACAATTAATTTGAGTCGTTTTGGATAAGTGAGGCAAGATCCTATTGCATAAGAAAATAGCTTAAAATACTCAAAATTTTCAAAAATTTACATAATCTGTCAGATCTAACCAATTTGTAACATTAGAAGCAAAGGGAATGTACAACAGTAAATAGATTCTGAAGGTACTAGACAAGAAGGAATTATAATGTGTTAAGAGATCATTGATAAGAACTAAAGATTTGAGGTACTAGCTAAGATCTCTGAGTGTATTCTAACCCTCTCCTATGACAGTTCCTTGGAGAGCAATCAGACACCACAATTAGGAGTAGAGGGGTTAAGAACTATCAAAAATAGAATTGCTCATATGGAAACCTATTTTGTCTTTTGAGACTTGGAAACCAAAAATAAATTTCATGTAGAACTTCTATTGCCAATTTTAGTCAACAGAAAACAGACATCCACGAATTTCTAAATGATGCTGATGTCCATTCTACTGGTATATTTTTATTGCTGTTGTAAAAGAAAACTCCTCCGGGTCCTTTTGGAAAATATAGCTAGATAATGGATTTTCTGGTCTCCTGTAATGAATTCATTCTGCCTGCAATATAGTTGTCATGAGTCCTCATAATCCCTTGGCTTATATCTGCATTGATAAATTTCTGTATCCACCTTTACTGGGTCATTGTTGTCATGTACATGTGTATCTCTAGCCTCTTGTTGAATATAATGATAACAATCATTGTAATATAACCATACCAAACTGTTCAAAATGCATCTGAAGAGTTTCTCTCTTTAAATAACAAAACACTTGATCACTGAAGAGTATATATCTTTTGTGGAAAAAGAAAAACCTCTATACTACTGTAAAAGACAAGTAACTCTACACTGCATTGCATTCCATAAACAAAAAAACTTATATACTTGAACTTTGGTAAATGAATAGAATTTAAATGCACTAAGAAAAGGGGTATTTTTGTGAAGGAATTGGCATATTAGTTTGAGTGTGTCAACCATTTCAATATATATACATACACACCTATAGATATAGATGCAAATACAGATATACATATATTCAAACACCAAGGTAAGCAAGATGACTAAATAGATGTACCCAGAACACACTACCTCACAAATGGAGCCAAAGCAACAAGCATATAACTGAATATTGAGGTAGATGACTGCAGGAGAATGCAAGAGTTCTAGAAGATAGCAGCACCTGGAATGAAGACCAGCTATCCTAAATCAGCTAGAAATGAAAATGAAGTAGTATGTATCTACTTACAAGTACAAGCAGAAAGTTTCTAAATAGGACTGTAGTACCTGCAATTTCATAAATCTTTTTTCTTAACACCTGAATGAAACCCCATTATGTATAAGTACCACATTTCTTTATCCATTTACCAGTTGATGGGCATCCAAAGTGTTTCCATTTCCTGCATTTATCACTAGAACAGCAATGAGCACGGGTGACCAAATATCTTTGTAGTTAGATATATAATCCTCTGCATATACACTAGGAGTGGTATAGCTAGATCATATGGTAGTTCAATTTCTATCTTTTTGAGGAACCTCCATGCTGATTTCCATACTGTAAGACCTGAGTGTACCAGACAACCTGTCCTCCAGCTTCTTGGGACCATGATTCTGGCTTGTGTAGGACAGAAACCTGCAACCAGAATTCTAGTCTAGTGAACTCAGAGGTCAGTTAAGAGCCCAAGTATTAACTACAATGATCACATGGTCCCTTGAGGACTGGAGCTTTGGTTCTAGTGGTCAGTGAGGTCATTGAGGCTTTGGAGTTGATTTCTGAGGTTATAGAAGTCGTTGGAAGAACTGGAGTCTATAGTGTAATGATTCCAGAGATTACTTGAACCTGGAAGATCTAACAACAGTCCCCAAAGAGTAAATAGACCTCACTGGGTCACCTTTGTATCCTGCCTCCAGTAGGTACATAGAAACCAAGTGGTGACCAAAAGTTTTGACTCCATCTGATCACCTTGATGCTGAGTGTTCAGTCCTACCCTTGATCCTGTGGTCACATAGTCAAGACATGATTACTTCAGCAACACATTTGATAATTGATAACAGGTCTTGCCAGTTCTGCTAGCTGAACTTCTTTAATGAAGATAGAGGCAAAATTTCTCAACAAAATACTTGCAAACAGAATTTAAGAATACATCAAAATTATTATATATCAAGAGAGGAAACTGTCTATTACTGTAAACCTAGCTAACTACCCAGTGCAAGTGAATTCAGTTATTGAAGGAGAACCTACAACTACTAATTAACAATGATTTATAAACATTTGTCCTTATACTTTATCATCAAGGAAAGCTTTCTTTGCAATAAACACAGACCATTTCAGAGAACTGAAAACAATACAACCCTAGTTCCAATAGATACATCTACAAAATATTCCTGAACCTCAGACTCAGGGAACATTGTGGAACACTATGAACTTTATAGATGACAATGTTGTGTCATAATGCCAAAAGGTTGTACATACCTGGGAGTGAGTTTATAGGATAACAACTTACTAAAAATATAATATTTGACCAGAAGAAAACCAATCTTATATCCTGTGTTAAACAGCCTAAATAAATCCTTGAATTAAACTATATCATATGACATCTGTATATGCCAAACAAATATTTTAATGGCTACTGGACTGTGTTCATCAATAAATGGTTAGCAATATCTCTAATAAATCCTAATGGAAAGGATATTACAAATTATACTCTCATGTAATATATTTTTTCAATACTGTTCACATATAAGAAAGTCCATTAGGAAGAATTATATGTTTTTAATACTGTGTTTATCTGCATCATAGAACTGAACCCCAGAAAATCAACAACTACATTTTTGTAAATTTACATAAGATTCCTAAGACTTCAAATCATGTATTTTATGTGCACATCCAAATAAATAACTGTCTGCTGTTTCTACCATGACAATTAAACTTATGTGATAACCAAATTGAAATAAGTGACTCAGATTAAACATGTCTGAGAGGCTGTTTCTGTTTCTGAATATTATAACAGATGCAATTGATACAACCAATTGTCTACATGTTATAAAACAGGTATTAATAATTCAGTAATTATGTTGTTATGTTGGAAAATTTCTTACACTGAGCCTTCTGGTAAGGTATAAAAATCTGGATTGTTCCCAAGGAAAAGACATTCTTTAAAATAAATATGTAGTTTATCAGGTTGTAACTAAATCAAAACACTCGATTGGTAAAATAAGAAAAATTTCCACTTTCACAATATTGCTATTATTGTAAAGGGCCATTGGATCCTTCACTAAGGTAAAAGCAATAAAAGACACATTTTGGGAATCAAGTAGGAACCAGGAAAAGGCACAATTAAAAGCTTGAGAAATATAGAAAATACTGTTCTTAATTATGTGGACATTATTCAAGCTTGACAAAAAGAAAAGCACTATGTGTGCTGTGTCCTCTCAAAATTGACATTCTTATCGAAACCTTTATCCCAAGTATCTTACAATATAACTTCACTGGGAGACAAGTACTCAAGTTTGAAATTATTTAAGTACACATAATATAATAATTGGCACCTTTATAAAAGGTGGAAAGTGGGGATACACAAAAATAGAAAATACCATATTAAGATAAAATCCAAAATAGGATGTTTTAAAAGACAATAAATTCAAAATTTAATAACAAATCACCAGAAGCTAGGAGATGATCATTGAACACATGACTGCACACACTGTATGAAAGAAACAACACTGTGAATGCCTTATCTCAGTTTCTGTCCACCAAAATCAAGAAACAGTAGTAATGTCTGCTCACATAAACCATTCTTTTTACAATACCTTATAAGATAGTGTGGGGTTAAAAATTAAAAATACATCATAAATAAATTTCGCTTTGTTTACTATTAAAAATCTTCAAGGTACAAAGAACTGTCATATAATTGACAATGGGATATCCCTTAAGAGCGACAGATCAACAAACAAACCCAGAAACATATATTCACCTAAGAGAAATTAACAAGAATTAACTTGTAAATACAATTATGTTTACATTTTTGTTAATATTTCAGAATATTCTGAGTTACTAATTTTCATTATCCAGAAGACACTGAAGACATTGAAAGTTGAAAACACTGAAAGCTAGAAACAGCCAACTCCTAGTAAATGGGAATAGGCAATCAAATCTCGACCACTCATTCAGAGTAGACATTCAATGAAAATCATATAGTATTGCCAATTAGCACCAGTTTTATCCCAAAACCACATTATCATTATTATATATTTAACCATATAGAGCAGTGAAATCAAGTATTTCCAGCCTAATTCAAATATCTTTGAATTATAAGAAATTATTACTTCTGTTATTTGTTTTGTCAAAGTGTTTCCTAATTGTAATGATTATGTTTTACTTTTGTTTATGTGAAGCATACTTGGTAATAGATATAGACATATTTATACTATCATCAATTAGTCATTGTTTTTAAAAAAATAGAGAAACCTACTTCCAGAAAACCAAGTTCTATGTCTCAAACTCATATAGTATAAAGTAGACATTCAAAGAATTAAAATGTAGAACATTGCCAAATAATGCCAGTTTTATTCCAAAATAGCAACAGCACAAGTACATATTTAATAATATAGAGTAGTGAAAATCCAATGTTTCCAAGTTAATGCTAATGCCTTTATAACTAACTTTCTCCAAAAAAACATGTTCCATTATGGTGAAAAACTAAACGGACTGAATCAGACAGAATTAGATTATAAGAAAACAGCCTTCTTAGACAAACTCAACAATAAGACTTTTTACTACACTTACCACTTTCAAAGCAAGCATCAAAGGTAAGATGTCCTTTCTTGGGCTGTCCAGAGTATCCACTTGGAAGCACTATGAATTTGTTCACATTCCCTCCAATGGCATCCTCATTTCCTATATCATTGCCTATTTAAAACAAAAAACAAAAAATACTAATATTAAACAGATATCTAAGTATATTTTGCAATAGAAATCTAATAATATGATGTAAATTGAAGTTCATTTGAAATCTTAGCTATATCACATACTAACATTGGGCCCTCTAATAATGAGAAATAGAATAGTTAATTCACCTTCCAAGGTTGTTCTATATTTAGATTTAAAGCTATCTAACATCACTACTGAAATCTAAGCTATGTTCAGGAGATTGAATTGTAGTGACAATTTTAAAGTTTTGGTTTCTTAAAAGGAAAATATAGAAATATTATAAGAATGTTTTTGTTTTAATTCGAAGTTTAGAATTTGGGGCTACATCAGACTGTCCAAAGCAGCTGTCTGTGAATTGCCTCATGCTCTAGCAGGGCATGATTTTGCCACCTGCAGACAGTTTCTGTGATTCTGTGATGATTGGAAATCTAAGGCCTGAGAGACAGGGGGTAGTTTTTGGTTGGTTGGTGACAGTTTGCTGTTGGTCATGCCTTGTTAAGTAGTCATGTGCAAAGAAGAAACAAGAAGGAAAAAAATAGATATCCTGACAGCAAAACTCAAACACCCCCAAGGAACTCCCTAATCAGCAGGAAGGAGTCTAATGCTAATGTACCCCCTGAATAAAGATTCCTGCCTTTATTCAGGAATCTCTTTCCCTTCCTTCTTCCTCTCTATACTTTTTTCTCTCTTATCCAATAATAAGGGGTGAAACTGAAGGGCTAGGGGAGAATAAAGGGTGGGAAAAAGAAGAACCCACAAAGTAGCAGAAGACCAACTCAATAACTATTATTGTAATCCATCATAAATATCTTTCTTTAATGTGAAAGAGACAATTCTTCTATAAATATCACTACAGGGTCTACATGTTCCATTACCAAAATAATCTAAGAACTGAGAGAAACTTTGATTTTTCAGAAGTTAATTCTACTCAAGATATAGAAAAATGAATTGTCCATTGTTTGCAACAAGAAAAATCCCAGATAAACACAAAACCATAACTTTCTCAACTCTACCACAGAACTGGGACTGCAGGTCAAGCAAAAATTTTATATCAAATAAAATAAGACCTTGATAATAAAAAATGAGCTGTAAGAGATGAATTTTCTATTACAAGACCTAAGAAGAAGAAATACTGAATCCTATACAGATGAACAAAAAATACTTTTTTAAAAAAATTAAAGATCAGATACAAGAACTACGAGAACATAAAACCAGTAGGAGTCACAGACACACTCGCAATCTATATCTGCTTAAAGATGCTTCCTTAATGTCTACCAGACATTTTGAAGAAAGATTAGGACCAGTACACTAGTTCAGAAAAAAAAAGACCCTTTGTGCTACATGCCTGCATAAGAAGAGTGGCTCTATATTATAGAAATTTTATAAAATTCTACCACCCACAGCATCTCTTATGAGAAAAAAAGCCATATTCCACTATGGGGAAAAACAAAAACCTTACCAACTTAGTGTAAAACTGAGAGCCATTTTAGGAAGGAAATAATAAAAGAAAATTCTTCAACACAAGTAGAAAAGGCAAAAATAGTCATGGGCCCAGGAATCTAGCTTATATTTTTTTTTTTGCCTACAGTAGAAAACAGTCTTGATCAATTAAAACTCACAAAATATTTCAGTACTAAAGGAAAAGTACTTAAGATCATGAAAACTTCCTCCCAAAAGAAGGGTAAATGGACCCATCTAAATCTGAGAGTACATGTGTACAGAGAGAAAGTGTCCTACTCTCTCAACCCAAGGTAGCAGACACTGAATATAATAAGCAATAGTAATCTATTCTCATAATGTGGGTAGAAACATGGATATCAACCTTTCTATGGGGCTAGAGAGATGGCTCAGAAGTGTGGAGCATGTCTTGCTCTTACAGAGACCAGAGTTTGGTCCCCAGCAACCACAAATGGTAGCTAACTACCACCTACCCTAGATGGGAACCATTCACTCTGGCCTCTGCAAGCAACTACACTATGTGAACATAGCACATGCACATACATATGGACACATAACTAAAGTGATACCCATAAATCTTTAAAACAAAAAACTTTTATGTGTCACACTTATCTGAGAAAAAAAATAGTGGAATAAAACACTGAGGACAAATTCCCAACCTCTCCAGCCAACATCTTTTGTCTCCATAAGGTAACACTAAAAGAATATGAAACCAGTGACAAACTGAAAGAAATAAAAGCTGAAAAGTAGCTGAAGTCCTTTACTGATTTGAAATAAGTATTTACACAAAGGACCTAATGAAAGGGGTTCATCAATTCCAAATGAAAATAATGTTTACCTAATTTTCTGATGTCTTACAGTAGATATCCTGCATTCAATAGGAAATTTTGGAACTTATAAACATTAAGAAAAATGGTCTATTCAACTGTTGAGGAGATAGGAGTAGGGAAGAAATGAGAGGGCATGTGTATGGGGCTTGTTTTGTTTTTTGTCAGCTTTACATGAGCTAGAGTTGTCTAGGAAATAGAAACCTCAATTAAGAAAATGCTTCAATCAGACAGGCCTGCAGCCAGGTGGAATATTTTCTTTTCTTTTTCTTTTTTAATTGGATATTTTATTTATTTACATTTCAAATGTAATCCCCTTTCCCTGTTTCCCCTCTGCAAACTCCCTATGCCATCCCTCTTCCCTCTGTTTCTATGAGGGTGCTCCCCAACCCACCTACCCATTCCTGCCTCACCACCCTAGCCTTCCTCTAAACTGGGGCATCAAGCCTTCACAGGATCAAGTGCCTCCCCTCCCACTGATGCAAGGTAAAGCCCCTTTCAGCTCCTTCAGTCCTTCCCCTAACTCCTTCATTGGGGTCCCTATACATTTTCTTGATTGGTGATTGGTATGGAAAGACCCTGTCTATTCAGCAGCATACCACTACTGGACAGGTAGTCCTGAGTTATGCAAGAAGGTAAGCTGAGCAAGCCATGGGAAGCAAACAAATAAGAAGTGCTCCTCCACCAGGCAGTGGTGGCACACACCTTTAATCCCAGCACTTGAGAGGCAGAGGCAGGTGGATTTCTGAGTTTGAGGCCAGCCTGGTCTACAGAGTGAGTTCCAGGACAGCCAGGGCTACACAGAGAAACACTGTCTCAAAAACAAAAAAAAAAAAAGTGCTCCTCCACAATCTTTCTTCAGATTCTACCTCTGTGTTCCTGTTTGGGCTCCTGTTCTAATATCACTCCATTAAAGACTGAGCTATGTGCTATAACCCAAATGAACTAACTCTTTTCTACCCGTCAGTTTTGATTAGTGTTTTATCACAGCAACCAAAAGTAAACAAAGTAAACAAAGGCAAAAATATAATTATCAAGATATATGTGTATGAAAATAGTTATTAAAACCAATACCATGTACAATGAATATATCCCAATAAAACATGCTAACTAAAAAAATCTAAACAGAGACAGATGGAAAAATGAGCAGATATCTGAATAACCATACCTCATATTTTTAATAAAGAAGAATTTAAAAGGAAGAACAAACCTCAAATGTAAAACTACATCCACCAGACTTGTCTAATACAGCCAGTGAGACAAAAATCTGTAGAAATGAGGATTTCTTTCTAGTGG
The DNA here is from genome assembly GCF_008632895.1 of Mastomys coucha. Taxonomy (NCBI): domain Eukaryota; kingdom Metazoa; phylum Chordata; class Mammalia; order Rodentia; family Muridae; genus Mastomys; species Mastomys coucha. The sequence goes on along the minus strand of NW_022196900.1, from coordinate 69,798,459 downwards.
ATAAGAAAAAGATGAGGCTTCTTGAGATGGAAACTACTTTATGTTTATGGTTTGGGTTGGTTTGGTTTGGTTTTGAGACAGGTCTCTCTATATAGAACTCTCTGGCCTAGAAATTTCTATGTAGACCAAGCTGGCTTCAAATTCATAGAGATCTACCTGCCTCTGCCTACCAAAGGTGCTGGGATTAAAGGGATATGCCACCATGCCTGGGGCAGAATCTGCTTTGATGAAAGCTTATAAACATCACTGAAATAAAAACTAAGAATTTAGATTACTGCATCAGCAGTTAATAGCAGTGTTCCAATTTTTAGAGTTTTATTTTGGGCAACATGGTAGCAACAGACAGCATTCTACAGAGATATCTTTTCTGATGATGATATTTTGTTTCATGTTTTCTTGCTTTGTTTATTTGAGACATAAACTGACTCTGTAGTCCAGATTGAATCAAAATCCTCATGCCTCAGCCTCTCATGTACTGAGATTATGAGTAAGTGCTACCATTTCTGACAAGAAAACGTAACACGAGCTGATCAATGTAACAGATTTCAGTTGCCTTACTTAAGAAGCTAGCAGAGCCACACAAACTTTAGCCTCCACCATGTAATCATAATCATTAAGCAGCTATAGACACTGAGGCCAAATGTCCACCAACAAAAAGATAGCAACTTACTAAGATTCAGATCATTGCTAGCATTTCTAGCAATAAAATAATTTAATACACACATATATTACACATGAGTGGCACATTCAAAATGGTATAAAATAAACAACATTTCTAAGGCACTGAAAACAAAAATATTGTAGATGACTTTACTGAGATATTTGTTTTAATGCAGCAGTCTAGAACAGAACATATAATGCTTCTATAGCATGTCTAAATTCTGTGAAATAGACTTTTAATGAAAACATAATGTACAATGATTACTTTATAAACTTGTAGCATTTTAGCTTGTTTGAATGAAATAGACCAACATTGATGCTGTCTACTTTGTAGGAGCCAGGAATAACAGGTGTACTAAAAAGAGGAGAATCTTACATGACCTCCAAATGCAATACCAGATGTTAATTTATTTAATAAGTCCATTTGCAATTATGTGAGCTTAGAAACCATCTCTGTTTGCATGTAAATACAAAGAATTTTGTAATTTTTTCTAAATACAACTAAAATAAAACTCAAGAAAATTTATAGTTAATTTGTTCAGAATTTTATTTAAAAGAAACAATAATTTTAGAAAAATCATGCATGTCACAACACTGTCAGACTGCCACAACAATCCCCGTCAGTCAGCACTTGAAAGGCCTCTGTTTATAGAAAATCCATGTATGACTAATTACACATATAGCCTGCTTTTCTTGTGGAAAGCCCTATTCAGGCTGTGGATGTACATGAAATGTAATCACTCCAGGAAATACTGCCTTATCTTTCCCATATAAAGAAAATAGATAGTCCTCTGTGTTCATATAGCACATTGTTTATAACTTTATTTCAGAATTATTTTTCCAATAAATTTCTCCCTCTATTGATCATGTAGTTTCACATCAGAAGTGACAAATATCCTACCTTTTACTGACACTTTCTCCTTCTCAATCCCAAATATTATGCAATGCTTTGCAAAATGTCAATACCTTGTAAGTATTTCTTGATTTGTGAAAATATTGAAAGAGACTTTTAGGTGTTAAATTTTATTTTATTGTTGAAAACTTTTGTTACTTGCTGAAAGCATAGACTATTTTTATTTTCAATTCAGCAAATGAACAAAGAGTACTTTATAATTTTATGTATTTATTTGTACTTATACTTTGCATGTATGTCTATACAATGCATGTGAATCCTGTTCAAGAAGATGACAAAAGAATGCAATAGATTCTCTGGAAGAGCAGCTGGTCCACTTGGTCTCTAAGCCACCTCACCAGCCCCCAGAACTTTAGATTTATAACTTACCATGATAAACTTTTATGATATAATGAGATCAATAAAGAAAAAAGAAACTGCAAAAATATAATAATGGATACAGATATAAACAATAAGAAATATTAACCCCACATTATGGTTGATTATTGTGTCAGTTATTTTATTTTAATCAAAATACACATTTGAGCAGATTGAGGAATGAAACTTTTATTTTGCTCATAATTTCAAAGCCCACATCATCATGGTGATAATGTGTTCTTGTATTCAGTTTGTGAGAATTTTATTGAGTGTTTTTGCATCAACGTTCATAAGGGAAGTTGGGAGGGAATTCTTTTTCTGTGTTGAGTCTTTGTGTGGTTTAGGTATCAGAATGACTGTGGCCTCATAGATAAGTTTGGCAATGTTCCTTCTGTTTCTATTTTTTACTTAAAGTTCTAGCTAGAGCAATAAGACAACAAAATGGATTAAAGAGAATCAAACTGGAAAAGAAGTCAAAGTATCTGTTTTCACAGATGTGATAATATATATAAACTTACTCCAAAAATTCTACCAGTGAATTCCTATAGTTGATAAACAACTTCAGAAAAGTAGCTGGATACAAAATTAACTCAAATAAAATTAGTAGTTCTCCTTTATATAAATGATGAACGGATTGAGAAAGAAGTTAGGGAAAAAGTGCCCTTCACAATAACCACAAAAAAAATAAAATATCTTGAAGTAACTCTTAACAAGCAAGTGAAAGACGTGTATGACAGTAACTTCAAGTCTCTAGAGAAGAAAATTGAGGAAGATATCAGAAGATGGAAGGATCTCCCATGCTCATGAATCCGTAGTATTAACATAGTGATAATGGCCGTAAGTGGATCAATGGAATCGAATCAAAGACCCAGTAATAAACCTATACACTTATGTATACTTGATTTTTTTGACAAAGAAGCCAAAATCATAGCATGGAAAATAGAAAACATCTTCAACAAATTATGTTGATCTAACTGGATATCTGAATGTAGAAGAATGCAAATAGATCCATATTTATCCCTGCACAAAACTGGAGTTCAAGTAGTTCAAATATCTCAATGTAAAACCAGATACACTAAATCTAATAGGACAGAAAGTAAGGAATAACTGTAAACTCATTGTTACGAGGAATGACTTCCTGAACAGAACACCCATAGTTCAGGCACTAAGATCAACACTAAATGGTACCTCAAGAAACTCAGTAGTTTCTGTAAGTCAAAGAACACCATCAATAGGAATTGGAAAAAAGATCTTCCCCAACCTTACATCTGACAGGGGACTAATATCCAAAAGATATAAAGAACTTAAGAAGTTAGATACCACAAACCAAATAACCCAGATTAAAAATGGGGTACAGAGCTAAACAGAGAATTCTCAATGCCGCCATATCTAATAGCCAAGAAACAATTAGAGAGATGTTCAACGTCCTTAGTCATCAAGGAAATGCAAATCAAATCATCCCTGAGATTTCATCTTACACCAATCAGAATGGCTAAGATCAAATACTCGAGACAGCACATGCTGGCATGGATATGGAGCAAGGGAACACTCCTAAATTGCTGGTGGGAGTGCGAACTTTTAAAACCACTTTAAAAATTAATTTAGCTGCTTCTTGGAAAATTGGAAATAGTTCTACCTCAAGACCCAGCTATACTATTCCTGAGCATATACCCCAAAATGCTCTACCATCCCACAAGGACACTTTCTCAACTATGTTCATGGCACCTATATTTACTAGCCAGAAACTGGAAAAAATCCAGATGTCCCTCAACTGAACAATGGGTGAAGAAAATGTGGTTCCTTTACATAATGGAATACAACTCAGCTATTAAAAACAAACACATCATGAATTTTGCAAACAAATGGATGGAACTAGAAAATATCATTTGGAGTGAGGTAACCCAGAACTAAAAGGACATGCATGGTATGTATTCACTTATAAGTGGATATTAGCCATAAAATACAGAATAACCATGCTACAATCCACAGACCCAAAGAAGCCAATTGATGAGGAGGACCAAAGGGTGGATGCTTGAATCTTTCTCAGAAGGGGAAATAAATTAAATATTGGAAGTGGGTGGAGGTAGGGAAATGCATAGGAAAGGGGATTGGGGGGATAGGGCAAGGTATCAAGAGAGCAGGAGCTAGGGGAAGTAGGGCAGAGAATGGAAATAGGCTGTGGGTAGGGGTAGGACATCTCAAGGACATGACAGAGACCTTAGGAATAGAGGGACATAGGGAGAGAGTCTATGGGGGTGAGTCTAGCTGAGACTCCTGGCTGTGGGGGACATCAAGCCTGAAATGGCCACCTCCTGTAGTCAGGCAGGATTTGAAAAAGGAAGCTTAGCTTAACTGTCCTCTGAGAGGCTCCACCAAGCAGCTGATGGAACCGATGGTATAACCCACAGCAAACATTAGGTGGAGTTAGGGAGTCTTGTGGAAGAGTTGGGGGAAAGACTGAAGGACCTAAAGAGGATAGGGACTTCATAGGAAGACCGAAAAATTCAACTAACATGGACCCTTGGTTGCTCCCAGAGACTGAATTACCAGCCAAAGAACAAGCATACGCTGGACCTAACCACCACCAACCCCTGCATAATAGAAACAGATGTGCAGCTTGATCTTCATGCAGGTCCCGCAACAACTGGAGCAGGGGCTGCTCCTGCATCTGTTATCTGCTTGTGGATCCTGTTCCTCTAACTGGGCCATTTTGTCTGGCCTCAGTGGGAGAGGAGGCCACTAGTCCTGGAGTGACTTGATGTGCCAGGATGGAGTGATACCCTATGGGCACTCCCCCTTCTCAAAGGAGAAAGGTAGGGGGAATGTGGGAGGAGGTGTGAGGGGACCCTGGGAGGAGGAGGAAGGATAGCTATTAAGATGTAAAGTGAATAAATAAATTAATTTATGAAAAATAAGACAAGAACACAAATAAGAAAATATTCCTCAACCACTTTATGTGCATATGAAATTACGAACAATACTGACAATTACAGAAGTACAAAATAACTCCAAATAACAGCTCTCATTGTGATAAAATAACTTGAGTTCCTGACTTCTATACTTATTAATGGTTTGCCTAAAACTTGTGTTATATAGATTCTCAAATCCAACTCTGAGTTATTGCTCTACATTTAGGCAAGCATTAATAATTTGTAGCCTGACTTTGGATTTTTTAATAGCACACAATTTTGGAAAATTGAAATCACTTAATTCAGATATGTGCTTTAGTAAGACCTCTGTTAAGTAAGTTAACCACACTGGGCCTGTTTTCTTAACTTAAAATGTTTCCTGAGAGTTACAGAAAATATGTGTGAATAATCTAGAATACAACACTTCTTAACAAGTAGATTGTTATTATTAATATTATGGTTATCATTGTTGAGACATGTATATTACCAAATATGTATATTTATCAAAAGAATAAAAGATTAAGTTCTATGGAGTATAAGGGAGAACTCAGACAAGGAAAGGAGTCACTTAAAGTCCATATAAAAATCAACAGAGGAGTGGATACAGAAATTGCGGTACATCTACACAATGGAGGACTACTCAGCTATTAAAAACAATAAATTTATGAAATTCTTAGGAAAATGGATGGATCTGGAGAATATC
>NW_022196900.1:69779563-69792304 GCF_008632895.1 Mastomys coucha | reverse complement strand
TTGTTTTTTGGAGGGGAAACTGGGAATGGAGAAATTCACATGTAAATAAAGAAAATATCTAAAATAAACAAAAAAAGTCATTGTGCCTTTTCCTTGAAGTGAACACTGAATACTGTAGCATTTTCTTCCATTATACATAAATATACCCTCATTATTATTTTGTGCAACATATTTTTCTCTAAAAATAGATACAAAAAGTGATTTTCTTTTAGTTTAAGAAAGTTAGGACAGAACACTTAAATAAAATAGTTAAAGTTTACCTTTAAAGAAATAAATACTAGCCTAGAAATTTTTATCATATACCTTGATGATGTTGGTTCTACAGATTTATAAAAATAACACAGAAACTGAATATTTAGAAATAAATTATGAGCATATTTTGGGAGATGAGGAAAGATTTGTATTGTTAAATGTAGCATGTACCTGGTGAGATAATGTGGTAATTATATCTTATTTCAGACTGATAAATAGGACTGTTGAGACAACTAGAAATAGATTATAGAGCAGTGTAGAATTTTGACACTTAAATGGGTTATACTGCTGATGGATGTGACTAAAGCAAACTATGTTTTAGTTTTATGTTGAAACTACTCCACACAAAGGGTATAAGCAACTCACTGCAAAAACTAAAGAAGCTTGGTTATTAATTAAAATTTACCCTTATGTACAACGTGTTTTCCATCTCACAGGCCAAAATACTTTTGAATAGGAAACCAATTACCTCAGTATATAGGTGCAGCTGCAGAGTCTGTCATTTTATGCCATATTCCCAGAGATTCACAACTCTGGTTAAAGACTACATTAAAGATGATAATCAGACCACTAATCACAAATTCATAATAATAATAATAATAATAATAATAATAATATCTGAACGTTCTGATTGAGAATGTTTTAGGAGAGTTATTTCTTTGGATTGGTTTTTTGAATTTTTTATTTATATATCTTTTAGTCATTTTGTTGTTTCTTGTTGCTTTTGTTTTGTTTTGTTTTGTTTTGTTTTGTTTTGTTTTGTTTTGTTTTGTTTTTAAGATAGGATCTTACCATGTAGCCCTGGCTGACCTGACCTGGAACTCACTTTGTAAACCAGGATTGCCTTGAACTCACAGACATTTACCTGCTTCTATCTCTTCAGTTCTGGGATTAAAAATGTAAATTAATATATTAACTATTTCTTGACTTTCTGAAACAAGTTTTCTTATCAACTGTATAACCCAGGTGACCCTTAGATTCTCAATCCTCCTTCATCAGGCTCACAAGAACAAGGATTACATACATGTGCCTCTGTATCTAGTTGTGTGAGAATTTTAATCTCAGTGAAGCAACACCCATTATATAGCTTCTCTCTAGATTTTTTTAAACTGTATTCATTTGTTGGTGCTGTGAATAGGGTTACAAAGTATATACCAATAATTCATTACTCAAACAAATTTGTGAAATGCATATATCCCAATTTTCTGTAGGCATATACATCTACAAACAAGAGGTCTATTTTTAAGCTACAACTAATCACAGAATGCTTCAATACTGAATGTACACTGAAGATCCAGTGCACACCTTATTTTGTACTTAGAACTAACAGTTATATACAAGATGGATAAGCTGTAAATAAATCTGTCATTCAGTGAAAGAATATTAACACCTTTGAAAGGCTGACTATATAGTAAAGAGTTCTAATAAATAATAAAATATGTATTAAGAAATATCCTGTTTCCCCAAGTACAGACAGAATATTAAGTACCATATGATTGGAAGAAATACAGACCTAAGGATGAATTCTTTCATGGCTGCTTTGTAGTAGTTATGACTATATGTGAGCCAAAATTCATCAAAGCTAGAGTTTTACGACTTCTATTTTGGAATATCTCTGTACAGAATAAATGGTTGGTTAACTTTCCTTGAAAGAGTAATGTGCATCTAATTCCCTAGTGTTTGATAATAAAGGACTTTCAAGCTTTGGTCTTGCAAAGGATCATATTACACTTTCTCAATTTCATACTAGTTAGTTTTGTATTCCTTAATACTCACTCTTCAATAAAGAACTTAAATATTTTCTACTTGTATGTTAGTCATAATGAACAGAAATATATTTTAGCTTAATTAACATTAATGTAGACACCTATATTCATCACAAAAAGAAAATGAGAAGGCTGCTTCTTATAGAACCATGTGGTGGTAACCAGACAACGTAGTGAGGTAAGCTAGAAAAGCAAGGAGCCTGAGGTGTTTCTGCCTGTTACACAGGCTCAGAAGTCATTCTTCCACACAGACTGGACTCTATTAGAAAGGCAATGATGATGGATCGGCCCTTGAAAAATTTACATATGTAATCTTGTCAAATACAACTGCATTCTGGTTCCCAAATTAGACCCGTACTTCTAAATGAAATTTTAATTTAGAGCCTAAAAACAGGACCCTTAAAAACAACATCTGGCTAGTATTTCTAATCTATTTTTTGCCAGATTCAATATCCAAAGAGTTCCAGCAGTGTTTTGCAAATTGTGGATGCTTCAAAGTTGCTGGTGGTTCTCATTGATCTCCCTCAGAAAGCACTCAGTACTCAGTCCTAGGCACTGAGCTAAATGCTGGACATCCAGAAATAAACAAAATTAGTATAGCCATAAGAGTGTAAGTAGGGATGTGGAGTAAATAAGTATTTAAAAATTGTTCTATATTCTCTCTATATATATGATTGCATGTTGTAAAATGGAGATGTAAAAGAGGCAATAAACATCTAATATGTATAAAGGAGGCGAATAAGCCAAGCTTTTGTTAGAGAAAAGTAAAATGGAAGGCTTGATGAGGTTTTGAGTAATATATTTCTCTTACAAATGTATCAGAGTTGATAAATTACTATGAGAAAAAGATGATGAATCTAAAAAAATGACAAACTTCATAGATTTTGAAATTAAATTCTCTACATTTACTTGGAAAAATTCATTAATCAAGGGGTTCACTTCTATTCAAGGCTGAGAGAAAATATGTCCCTATCATAATTCTTGTGGAGGTTTCAAAGATAAGCTATTAGTTTCAAGTATATAGATATCAAACTCAAGATCCAAGCAATTTTTATAACCAATGAAGTTAGGCCAAATAATGAAGATAAATGGTATGCCATATATGTGTGTGTGTGTGTGTGTGTGTGTGTGTGTGTGTGTGTGTGTGTATACATATATATATAATCATGCAAACATTGATGGTCCCCATAAGCTTTTAGAGAGTAGCAATATTAGGAGACATGGCCTTGTTGGAGGAAGTATGCTTCCTTTGGCAGACTTTGAGGTCTCATATGATCACTCTAGGCTCAGCATTACTTTTCTTTCCGGCTCTATGAGGATCCTAATATAGAACTCTCAGCTCCTTCTCCAGCACCATGTCTGCCTGCACACCACCATGCTTCCTGCCATAATAATAATGGACAAAATCTCTGAAACTGTAAGCCATTCCCAATTAAATATTTTCCTTTATCTTATGTAGCTAGCTAGCTAGCTAATTTATTCATTCATTCATTCATTCATTCATTCATTTGTTTTTACATCCTGACTGCAGTCTCCCCTCCCTCCTCTCCTTCTAGTCCACCCCCCATTCCCCCACCATGCCCTACTCTACCTCTCTTTCTCTTCAGAAAAGGGCAGGCCTCCCATGAATATCAAACAGTCACAGTATATCAAGTTGTAGTAAGACTAGGCATCTCCTTTCCTATATAGGCTGAAAGAGGAAACTCAATAGGAAGAAAGAGTTCCAAAAGCAGGCAACAAAGCCAGAGATAACCTCTGCTCCCACTGTTAGCAGTCCAACAAGACCAGGCTACACAACTGTAACCTATATGCAAAGGACCGAGGTCACTCCCATGCAAGCTCCCTGGTTAGTGGGTTCAGTCTCTGTGAGCCCCTATGAGTCCAAGTTAGTTGATTCTGTGGGTTTTCCTGTGTTGTCCTTGAGCCCTCTGGCTCCTACAATCCATTCCATGAGAGGGAGGCCCACCCCTGACACTGCCAGGAGGGCCAGGAACCAGAGGCAGGGAAGCCCAGAGACCTAGGATAGACCAAACACAACTGGGAAAAAAGTCAATGAAATGATTCTTAATGATACTCTGCTATACTTAAAGACTGGTGCCTAGCCCCGTTGTCAATAGAGAGGTTTCATTCAGCAACTAGTAGAAACAGATGCAGAGACCCACAGCCAAGCATTAGGCAAAGCTTGGGGAAATCCTGCAGAAATATTTTCCTTTATAAGAGTTGCTGTAGTCATAGTGTCTCTTCACAGAAATAAAACCCAACTAAGATGATTAGTATTACAAATATTTAAGAGAAATTACAATACTACATTTAAAAACCTTTTTTTTTCTTGATCATATAGTTTCAAAGCTTTGTATACTGATCTATTAGAGTTTAAGAATTTGGGTGACTTCAAATTCACATCTTAGGCAAACAAACTAAATATAAAACTAGTAAAATTCTACAGTGTTCTATTTTTTAAGATTTATTTATTTTATGTATGTGAGTACACTGCTCTCTTCAGACACAGCAGAAGAGGGCATTGGATCCCATTACAGATGGTTGTGAGCCACCATGTGGTTGCTGGCAATTGAACTCAGGACCTTTGGAAGAGCAGTCAGTGCTCTTAACCACTGAGCCTTCTCTCCAGCCCAAGATTCTACAGATTCTAAATTTAAATTTCACAATGAACAATAATTTTACTTCATCCATTATACCTATCAAACATTTTTAAACAGAAGAGTTATAAACAATTAACTAAATGAAAAAAATATTAAATAAGAGAAATTAAAGGTCAATGTATATAAGATTATATTTCTTCAGTGAGGTAAAACAAAGATGTGAAGTCTATCCACAAACTTTTGTAGAATGTTATTAATAACAACAACTACAACTACAACAATAACCCAACTATATAAAAATTTCCAAAAACAAACAAAATTAATAAGATATTGTTATAACTACTAAATTTTGAGAACTTACATTGCATGAAACATTGGACTATATGTATATTTATATGAGTATTCACACACACATAAACACACACACACACACATATATATATATATGTATATATATATATATTATACATAGGGAGAGAATCAGACTTAGTATATAATCTAAGTAACCTTTGAACTTGTCTTTCTGTGCAAACCTTTCAGCTCAGTGTTCCAAGTGCTGTATATAATTTATTTATTAAAAAAATCTTGTTCTTTCCTTCTATAAGAAATAATATTTGACACTTCAGATTGTAAAGTAACTTTCCCCTTATTACATAGCTAATGAGTAGAAAAATCACAAATCAAATCCTGTTCTGATTTCAACAGTACTAACCATTGTTTTGATGTAGTTAGTCATTCAATAAATGAGTTCCTATTGTCTAGCAGGAAGAGCTCTAAGCATGGAGACAGCGTCACTTGGCACAGACGACATTCATTCAGTACTCCTTGAATGTCACTAATGTGTGATACATTGTTGTTAACATTTGGTACAGCAAAGGAAGCAACTACTATTTGTAGAGATAACAAATATGTAATAATTATAAATATATTTTGGTAAATATGACACAGTCTTTGAAGGGAATCAATTTCCATTCCTCTCCTAAGTATATAACCTGACATCTCACACACCTTCTTCCACTTATGTAAACTGTCAGGTCTGACAATTGTCCAGGGTGAGACCCAGGACAAGTCTCCTTCTGCACCTGTGGCTCCTTCCTGCACTTCTCACCTTGCCCCTACACTAGACCTCTACTCCCAGGGACTGCGCTTTAGCTTCCTTTCCCTAAACTTCTCTTTCCTATATAACCTCAGCCATTTTGACGACACATACCCTTGCCTTCTTGTCTCCTGGATGGCCCCCCTCCTGGATCTCTCTTGGTCCACTTGACCCTCACCCTTCCTCTCTCACTCCCCTCCCCCAAGGCCTTCTTCACTCTGGACCATTCCTGATGCTGCTGGCTGTGATGTCCTTCATTTCTACAAGAAAACTTTCTCCTCAACCATATCTAGGAGCAGCCATGTCCTCATTTGTTCATTTACTAACGATGTGACTACAATTATAACAAAATAAATGACCACTGGAATTAAATACATAGGAATCATCTCCATGAAAAGAACCATTATAAAACAGTACAAAATGTGTGAAAGTCTAGGGTTTTTTTTGGTTTTAGAAGTTTTTGTTTGATTGAGTTGTTGTTGTTGTTGTTGTTTTGCTTGCAGAACTAAAGGAACAGACTAAGTAGCCCTGACACCTTTCTCACCTTTATTTGATGCTCCTGTAATTATAATATGAATATAAACAGTTAACACTTTCCTCACCATTCACTGCTATGTCTACAATGAGCAGGAGAACTAAGCAATTTCAAACGTCTTTTTCATCTCATACAAAAAAGGAGGTGGGAAAAGAGGAGGAGCAATTTTTAGACCTGCTTTCACTAAATAAATAAATAAATAAATAAATAAATAAATAAATGCTCTCTTTTTCCATTCATCAACCAAAACCAAAAAAGGACAAGGTCCCAGCAAAGAGAGGACTCATATGCAAGAAGATCCTTAGTCCCTTGACTGGAGTATGGAAGAATCTTGTTGTTTAAATAAGTCAGTGGGTGAAGGTGTTCATGTTGTTCTTGCTGCTGCAGCTGCTGTTTTCCATCAGGTAGATGATTAGGAATGACATCTTGAAATGACATTTTCTCTCAGTTAAAGGGAGGCAATGATTCCCGCAATGTTATGTGAGAATATCACAGGTGACAGAAAACATGTGCAAAAAAACAAGAAACAGAAGCATAGTTTTAATATTTAAGGGACAACAAAAACCTGATGGAGATTGTCTTAACTTGACTTCTCCCAAACTATTAATGAGACAAAGTTCTCATTGCCGCACCTTCAATAGTGGCTCTCAACTGTGCTAATTCTGCCCCTGAATGAAGCAACTAGAAATGCCTGAAGACATTTTTGGTTATCTCAACTGGTACTGCTGAAGGTGTTACAGCCTGTAATGCATAAGAACTATTCCCCTCTTAACTAAGAATGGTATGGCCTAAAATGATAAAAATACCAAGGTAGAGATATATCTTACTAAAAATTCAAGAACAGTACCTTGAAGTCAAAACCTAATAAGATTCCAGAAAGGTGAGTAAAAATGTCTTTGGTAAAGAGGATAAAGTGGTTGAGGATAATGGACTTCCAACCAAATGCCAGCAGAAAAAGATCAGGTTAGATAGAAAAGAGAAATAATGAAGACTATGGCATAGGATAAGAACAGGAACTAACCAACACTCCCTCCTCCACTTCAGTCATATATTGCCATACACTGTCTTGAAATCTGTTACTTATTTCAAACATTTTCACTTAATAGATAGTTCCCTCTCTGGAGACAGCTATATCAGGCTCCTGTCAGCCAGCACTTGCTGATATCCACAATAGTGTCTGGATTTGATGATTGAATATGGGAAAGATTTCCAGGTGGAGCAGTCTCTGGATTGTCCTTCCTTCAGTCTCTGCTTTATAGTTTGTCTCTGAAAATCCTTCCATGGGTATTTTGTTCCTCCTTTTAAGAAGGAATTGAAGTATCCATACTTTGGTCTTCCTTCTTGTTGAGTTTCTTGTGGTTTGTGGATTGTACTTTGTGTATTCTGATCTTCTGGGCTAATATCCACTTATCAGAGAATGCATACCATGCATTTTCTGGGCTCTGACAGTACTTGACTAATACAGAAGTAGAGGCTCACAGCCATAAATTGGATTGAGTACAGGGTCCCCAATGAAGGATCTAGAGAAAGGACCAAAGGAGCAGAAGGGTCTGCAGTCCCTTAGCACAAACAACAATATGAACTAACTAGTACCCTCAGAGCTCCCAGGGACTAAAACTCCAACAAAAGAGTGCACATGGGGAGACTCATGGCTCCAGTAGCTTGTGTATAGCAGAGGATGGCCAAGTCGGTCATCAATGGGAAGAGAGGACCTTGGCCCTGTGAAGGTTCTATGCCCCAGTGTAGGGGAATGCCAGAGCCAGGAAGTGGGAGAGGGTGGGGTGGTGAACAGGGGGAGGAGGGAGGGAACAGGGGATTGTTTTAGTTTTAGATTTTTTTTTCTTATTTTATTTTATTTTGTTTTTTCTTCTGGAGGGGAACCTGGGAAAGGAGATATTGTAAATAAAGAGAATATCTAATAAAAAAAATAGATAGTTCCCTAAAAATGTACTATGATAAAAGTTACCAGCAAATGCAAACCAATATTCCTTCACTAATTTCATCAAAAGTCCTAGAAGGCTCTTAAGCCATCAACCTAAGTTGACAGAACAGTGTACTGTTTTTGCTTTTACAGACTATACAAACAATTTATAGAGTCTCTGTCAGGTTTTCTAACAAGAATTCTAAAAATTTGTAGTTTTAAACTTATCTTTATTTTATTCCCTTTAGTGAATATGAATTATTTTCTCATATAATATATCTTGATTACAGAGGATATGACATATCCTCTCCCTCTACTCCTCCCAGACCAAGAACCAGAGATTAGATCACCCAGAGACCTAGGGTAAAAGCAAATACTACAGGTCTTTAAAAAAAGTAGTGATAAAATGACTGTGAATGATATTTCTGATATTTCTGTTACACTCATAGATCAGTCCACTATTCAGCCATCATTAGAGAAGCTTCCTCCTGCAGCAGATGGAAACAAACATAGAAACCCACAATCAGACATAGCACACAGAGTGACCTTGGAACACTCAGCTCTAAATGGAATGTACTCATCAAATCCCTCTCCTTGGGGCTCAGAGAACCCTACAGGAGAGGAAGAAAGAGTGTAAATTCCAGAGGGGATGGAGGACACCAGAAGAGCATGGCCCTCTAAGTCAACTCAGTAAAAATCATAAGAACTCAAAGAGACTGAAGCAGCAAGCACAGGGCATGCACAGGTCTGGACTAGGTCCTCTGCATATATATTACAGCTTTCCGTTTAGTATTTTTGTGTGAATTCTGAGTGTGAGAATGAGTGTATCTCTGAGTCTTGTCTTGGGCTCTTTCCTTTCTGTTGATTTTCTTTGCCCAACTTTGATGTTATGGTCCTTGTTTTATCTTATAAAATCTGATTTTTTTCCCTAAAATATTTTTTTAAATTTAGTGACGGAGCTCATTGGTAAAGCATTTACCTACCATACATGAATCCCTGGGTCCAATCCCCAGCATTGCAAATACCATGTGTGGTGATGCATGCTTGTAGTCTTAGAAGACCAGATAGAGGCAGAAGAATGAGAAGTTTGAGTTCATTCTTAACTACACAGTAAATTAAAAGCAACACTGGGCTACATGAGACTTTGCCCTAATCCAAGAGCTCTCAGACAAGTATTCATTCTGCTGTTTTATATAGTAAACTCACACACTCTAATTATAAATTCTCCTTGATTTCTTACTCAATATACTTCATTTTCTTTTTTAATGAATAGCTTACCTTTTGTATAATACTAGTGATATACATAGTCACTGAACTATGAGAACAATAAATGAGAACAATAAAAAAATATTTAAGTCATTCAACTAAAAAACTGTAAGCTAGATAACTATTGATGGAGTATACTTTCTTAATGACTACAGGTGATGAGCATTTTCAATGTTTTTCTTGGCTATTTCTAAGCACAGAAAAGTCAAAATAAAATGACTACAGAAAGTGAGAGAAACTATCTCTTTAGAGATTATTTGCCTGTGATTGTTTTTTATTTAGAATCGATGCCAATTATAGAGATTATTATTAAAATTAAGAATAAGTTCTTTTAAAATGGATAGTTAGAAACCTCAAAGCTATTATTCCTAATTTTTAATGTCCAGATCTAATGTGTAGAATGCTAAAATCATATTTCTTCATGTTGCCAATTTTTTCAAGAAAACTGCTCTTAAAGAGAAAAGAAAAAAAAAGAAAGAAAGAACTTATTCTTATGTAAGACAGTAAATAATCAGTCTACTTCCAGCAGTAAGTAGGCTTGATTTCCACAATGTGAGCTGTCAAAGGCTGGCTAACACCACATTAGGCAGAAGAAAAGCATGGCTGTGATGTTTCAATAAGAAAGAGACACACTAAAGAGATGATGAAATTTGAAGCTATGGGCTAAGCCTTTGGAAAATTAGATTTCAAGAGCAATTGAAAAAGATAACAAAGTCTGTAAGAGATTTTCTCTAATAATCAAAACATGAGTTTCTAATCAAATATTCTTCAGGTTTGAAAAAGAATGCTAAACTCAATTCATTTTAATAATTTAGATAAATTGAATTTGAGGGAAGTAAATATCATGATACCACAAATTTATTAAATATTTTCCTTAAAATATAGTTCCTTTAGAAATATTCCTTACCTTGATTTTTACTCTGATAACTCATATGAAATTTTACTAGTAATAATCATTATACATTGTGATAGAAATAAAGGCATTTTCACACAACTATGTCATCTAATTTGACCATATGCACCTCTCCACCCTCCATTTTCTCCCTGTTTCCAACTGTTCCTTCATTGTGTATACATATCATTATCCACTCCCTGCTTACTGATACGATTGCTTGTAAAACTTGGTTATTACGAATAATGATACAGTAACTATAGATAATCAAGTATTTCTGTGGCATACTCAGGAGTGGTAAAGCTAGGTAATGTGTAGATCTCTAGTTTTCTGAAGAACTTCCATACAGATACCATGGGTCTGAACTAATGTACATACCCATCAACAGTTTATAAGAGAGTGTCCTCAGCTTTCACTGTTTGTTGTTCTCTTAATAGCCATTCTGTCTGGAGTGAAATAGAATGTTAATGTTTTAATTTATACTTTCTTAATGACTACAGGTGATGAGCATTTTCAATGTTTTTCTTGGCTATTTCTAAGTCATTTTTGAAAACCATTTATTTATTTCATTGGACAATTAGCTAACAATATTGTTTGATTTCTGTGTATTAGGTTGTTTATATATATACATATATATATATATATATATATATTATTTTTGAGCTATTAGAATCCTTTCAGTAAGTCCTTTCTATTACATGCATTTATTTTAATTTATTTTGTACAGTGTGAGAGATAGAGATCTAACCAATCAAAAATCATTAGACTATAAAGAAATAATAGAGATCAGGAAGGATATTAATTAAATAAAAAAACAGCAATCCAAAGAATCAATGAAACAAAAGTTTATTGCTGGAAAGAATAAACAATATTGATGACAATTAACTAGAAACAACCAAAATATTAATAAACAGAGGTGTTGAAATAGATGAGAATGTACAACAGAGAATTTTTAGAAATGCTGAACCATCACATTATAAATTCATCCAACCAAAGGAATGTACAAAAGAAATTATAAAACTTTATGTAAACAAACAATGGTCCAAACCAATGACCTATTAGCATAGCTTCCTAGTTGTAACAAATGAACTACTCAGATGCAGCATGTAATAACTGAGGATGTTATATACATGTGGGGTTGAGGAATATGCTAAGAAAAAACTATCTTAAATTTTTTTAATACTGATTGTGCTAATAATGAGAGAAGTTAATTTCACAAATTTCTGTAGTAGGTAGTTGGAATAAATAAAACTTTGTTTAAAATGTGCCTTAAACATACAATTTCACAATTGTATATGTAAACTATAAACACAAATATTTAAGTAACATGAAAAAAGCTGGCAGAATATTTAATGGAAACATATCTTGCAAGTGATGCAATTGAATTTGTTTTAGAGTTTACTATTGTATGACCTTATATAAAGTACTTAATCCAAAAATTTTAATGCTGTAAAATGAGAATAAAAAAATATTTAAGTCATTAAACTAAAAAACTGTAAGCTAGATAACTATTGATGGCATTAGAAACTACTATAGTATAAGTGCTTATTTCTGAATTATTAATGCTTACCTGTACAGAGTGAAATAAAACTGGTAATGGAGACTCAGCCTATTCCTCAATAGGGTTACAATTTAAGTCAGTTAAGCAGTTCCTTAGAAGATTAACTATGTTTAATATATGGATTTCCATTAATAAATTTAATCCAATAGTTAAAGAAAACAAGTATTATGCATGAAAATTTCACAATTTGAGCCATGTTCAAGATAATTTGTAAGGTTATTAAATTAATGGAATGAAAAAACTTTAACATTATATACTAGTTTTAAAAGTGGTACCTTGCTCACAAGTGGCAGAGCACTGGGATAGGATCCTCTCAACCTCCATCTATACCTAGGAGTGACTGCGGTGGATCAGCAGCCCTCTCTGCCCATTCCCTGCAAGCTGAGAGCCTGCTTTCAGGGAGACATAACAACAGACCCTGAGGAAATCCAAAAAATCATGAGATCCTACTACAAAAGCTTATACTCAACAAAACTGGAAAACCTGGATGAAATGAACAATTTTCTAGACACATACCAAGTACCGAAGTTAAATCAAGACCAGACCAATGATCTAAACAGTCCCACATCTGCTAATGAAATAGAAACAGTCATTAATAGTCTCCCAACCAAAAAAAGCCCAGGACCAGATGGCTTTACTGCAGAGTTCAAACGTTCAAAGAAGACCTAATACCAATTCTCCTCAAACTATTCCACAAAATTTAAACAGAAGGTACTCTACCCAGTTCGATCTATGAAGCCACAATTACTCTTACACCTAAACCACACAAAGACCTAACAAAGAAAAAAATTCAGACCAATTTCCCTTATGAATATTGATGCAAAAATACTCAATAAAATTCTTGCAAACCGA
>NW_022196900.1:69765459-69779062 GCF_008632895.1 Mastomys coucha | reverse complement strand
TAACTCAAGCAAATCAGAGGCCTTCCTATACACAAAGGATAAACAGGATGAGAAAGAAATTAGGGAAATAACACCCTTTACAAATAATATAAAATGCCTTGGTGTAACTCTACCTAAGCAAGTAAAAGATCTGTTTGACAAGAACTTCAAGACTCTGAAGAAGGAAATTGAAAAAGATGGAAAGATCTCCCATGCCCATGGATTGGCAGGATTAATAAAGTAAAAATGGCCATCTTGCCAAAGGTAATCTACAGATTCAATGCAATCCCCATCAAAATTCCAACTCAATTCTTCACAGACTTAGAAAGAGCAATTTGCAAATGCATCTGGAATAACAAAAAACAAAACAAAACAAAACAAAACAGGATAGCCAAAACTATTCTCAACAATAAAGGAACCTCTGGTGGAATCACCATCCTGGACCTTAAGTTGTACTACAAAGCAATTGTGATAAAAACTGCATGTTTTTGGTACAGTGACAGGCAGGTAGATCAATGGAACAGAATTGAAGACCCAGAAATGAACCTATAAACCTATGGTCACTTGATCTTTGACAAAGGAGCTAAAACCATAAAGTGGAAAAACAGACAACATTTTCAACAAATGGTGCTGGCTCAACTGATTGTTAGCACGTAGAAGAATGCAAATCGATCCATTCCTATCTCCTTGTACAAAGCTCAAGTCCAAGTGGATCAGGGACCTCCACATAAAACCAGATACACTGAAACTAATAGAAAAAAAAGTAGGGAAGAGCCTCAAGTACATAGGCACAGGGGAAAATTTCCTGAAGAGAATGCCAATAGCTTATGCTCTAAGATCAAGAATTGACAAATGGGACCTCATAAAGCTGCAAAGCTTCTGTAAGGCAAAAGACACTGTCTATAGGACAAAACAGCAACCAACAAATTGGGAAAAGATCTTTACCAATCCTATATCTGATAGAGTGCTAATAGCCAATATATACAAGGAACTCAAGAAGTTAGACTCCAGAGAACCAAATAACCCTATTAAAAATGGGGTACAGAGCTAAACAAAGAATTCTCAACTGAGGAATACCAAATGGCTGAGAAGCACCTAAAGAAATGTTCAACAACCTTAGTCATCAGGGAAATGCAAATCAACACAACCCTGAGATTCCACCTCACACCAGTCAGAATAGCTAGGATAAAAAACTCAGGTGACAGCAGATGCTGGCGAGGTTGTGGAGAAAGAGGAACATTACTTCATTGCTGGTGGGATTGCAAGCTGGTACAACCACTCTGGAAATCAGTTTAGTGATTCCTCCAGAAATTGGACATAGTACTACCAGAGGTCCCAGCTATACCACTCCTGGCCATATAACCAGAAGATGCTCCAACATGTAATAAGGGCACATGCTCCACCATGTTCATAGCAGCCTTATTTATAATAGCCAGAAACTGGAAACAACCCAGATTGTAACTCAATAGAGGAATGGATACAGAAATTGTGGTACATCTACACAATGGAGTACTACTCAGCTATTAAAAACAATGAATTTATGAAATTCTTAGGGAAATGGAGGATCTGGAGAATATCATCCTGAGTGAGGTAACCCAGTCACAAAAGAACACACATGGTATGCATTCTCTGATAAGTGGTTATTAGCCCAGAAGTTCAGAATACTCAAAGTACAATCTACAAACCACAAGAAACTCAAGAAGAAGGAAGACCAAAATGTGGACACTTCGTTCCTTCTTAAAGGGGGGGGGGGAAATACCCATGGAAGGAGTTGCAGAGACTAAAGGAAGGGCACTCCAGCCTGATACAGCTGTCTCCTGAGAGGCTCTGACAGTACCCGACTAATACAGAAGTAGAGGCTCACAGCCATCCATTGAACTGTACAAGGTCCCCAATGAGGGAGTTAGAGAAAGGACTGAAGGACATGAAGGGTTTGCCGCCTCTTAGGATGAACAACATGAACTAACTAGTACCCTCAGAGTTCCCAGGGACTAAACCACCAACCAAGGAGTGCACATGGTGGGACTGATGGCTCTGGCAGCATGGGTATAGTAGAGGATGGCCAAGTCGTTCATCAACGGGAGGAGAGGCCCTTGGCCTGTGAAGGTTCTGTGCCCCAGTGTAGGGGAATGCCAAGGCCAGTAAGCAGGAGAGGGTGGGGTGGTGAGCAGGGGGAGGGGGAGGGAACAGGAGTTTGTTCTTGTTGCTGTTTTTTGGTTTGCTGTTTTTTTTTTTTTTTTGGAGGGGAAACTGGGAAAGGAGAAGTCATATGACATGTAAATAAAAAAATATCTAATAAAAAATAAAAGTGGTACCTTGTTTCCTAGGTAAAAAGTATATAGCAATGAATTACTAGTCGTTCAAAACCTATGCCAGATACTGCTAAATATGTTAGAATTACAGAAATAAATAAGCCACACGTTGTCATGTAACTTATATCTCATGATTGTAAACAAATAGTAAATAAGTGATGAATAGCTAATAAATATGTGAAATGATAAACAATTATTGTAATGAGTGAAATAACAAAAGCAACTGGTAGACTGTAGGCTTCTCTATGGAAGAAGTGATTAAAACAAAAATGTAATATTTTATAACAATGAAAATTGCCAGGAAATAATGAAATTTAAATGTCATCTCATTTAACATTGACAATTCTATGAAGTGGATAATATTACTACTCCTATTTTATCAGAACCTGGAGCACAAAGATTATATGATATTTCCAAGTCTTAGATAAAATAAATGAAAGAAACAAAATTTGAAGATAAGTTACTTGGCTTTAATTTCTTAAGACACACAATGTACATGACAGAACTGGCAGTTCAACATAAGTAGCATGTATTTAATACCTATAGCCTGAAATTATACTAAAGTTTGACAAGTAGAAATAAAAAGTATGCTACCTCAGAAAAGGGTCACTGTGATCTCCAATTAGGAAAAAAAATAACTTGACTGTCCTAAGACTTTCTAGCAGCAATATAATGTAAGGAAGAAAATAAATGTCATGTTGACAATTATAAGTTTTCATCATTGATATGGCTTAAGTTCTAACTGGGGTATTTCATTATAAAAGAATTTTTTCAAACTTGGATCATATTAAGGGTCAGAGGGAAAGTCATATAAAAGAGCAGATTCAAACTATCCTAACTGTAAAACAAAGCATATAATTGATGTGTATCACAGAAATTTATTTAGCATTTTCTATATATAAGACATTAGTGATATTATGTAGATACAGAAGTATTAGCTAACATTTATAGAACTCTCAACATGCCAGGTACAAGACTAGTAATTTAACTGAAATGATATTACCTCTTAAAGTCCTACTAATTGCCTGCACAATAAAGAATTACTATTGTTTGCAAATTAGTAGCAAAAATATTGAAACCTGGAATGGTGTACTCAAGTGTGTAGGAATAACTTCCTTCTGTCCCATCTAAAGGTACTGATAGTGTACAATGTAATTACAATCTAAATAAATATGAAGTGCAAAACATAGTGATGGTTCTAATATACTTTATATCAAAGAAATAAATATGGATTCTTGGAGAATACAGCCTGGAGTTTCCCGATTCCTGAACTGAGAAAGAATCCAGGCTTCAAGTCAAAGAGTCCATAGTCCACAAAGAATGCAGAAGTATCTTTGAAGTTAACAAAATAAAACCCAAGAAGGACAAGGCAGAGAGGCAGTGTTCTAGCCTGACTATTTGTTGCTGTGATGAAACCACAAACAAAAGACATTTAGGGAGGAAAAGCTTATTTGCCTTACACTTCCATATCACAGTTCACATCAATGAAGCAAGTCAGGGAAGGAACTCAAGCAGGAACTTGGAGGCAGAAACTGTAGCAGAGACCAGGAAGTAACACTGGTTAATGACTTGCTTCCAGGTTCAAATTAAACTACTTTTGTATAATCCCAGGACCACCTGCCCAGAGGTGGCACTGTCCACAGTGGACTGGGTTCTTCCACCTCAGTCAACAATCAAGAAAATGTTTGACAGACATGCTCCTGGAACAATCTGATAGCAGCAATCCTTCAATTGAGACTCCCTCTCCCCAGCTGTGTCAAGTTGACAAAAAAAGATTAGACATCACAGGCAATAAATAATATCAAAGGGGGAAAAGTTTCACAGAAAATTCTTGGCATCAATAGTAAATGCAAATCAAAACAACTCTGAGATTCCACATTACACCCATAAGAATGGCTAAGATCAAATACTCAAGGGACAGCATAGCTGACAAGGATGTGGAGCAAGGGGAATGCTCCTCCATTACTGATGGGAGTACGAACTTGTACAACCACTGAGGAAATCAGTTTGGCAGTTTCTCAGAAAATTTGAAATAGTTCTACCTCAAGACCCAGCTATACCATTTCTGGGCATATACCCCAAAAATGCTCCACCATCCTACAAGGATACTTTCTCAACTATGTTCATAGCACCTTTCTTCATACTAGTCAGAAACTGGAAAAAAAAAACAGATGTCCCTCAACTGAAGAATGAATAAAGAAAATAGTTTACACAATGGAATACTTCTCAGCTAATAAAAACTAGGACATCATTAATTTTTCAGGCAAATGAATAGAACTAAAAAATATCATCCTGAATGAGATAACCCAGACCCAAAAGGACATGTATGATATATACTCACTTATAAGTGAATATTAGTCATAAAGTACAGAATAACTATGCTACTATCCACAGACCCAAAGACACCAAATAACGGGGAGGGCCCAAAGGAGGATGGTTGAATCTTTCTCAGAAGGGGAAATAAAATAGATATCAAAGGTGGATGGAGAGAAGTAAGTGGAAGAGGGGATATATAAGAGAGTGAGGGAGGGGGGAATCAGGTGTAAGGAAAGCAGGGGAGAGAAAAGGGAAATCAGAATGTGGGGCACATCTCTAGGATATACCCGAGACCTGGGACATGGATGGTGTCGGGGGAGGCTCCAGGGTGTCTATGGGGGTGAGTCTAACTGAGACTCCTAGCAGTGGGGGATATGGATCCTAAAATGGTCACTTCCTGTAGCCAGGCAGGACTTGCAGTAGAGGAATGACAGCAGCCCACCCTCAAACACTTAGACCCAAAATATATCCTGACTACAAGATGTGCAGAGAAAAAGATGAACCAGAGATGGAGGAGATGGCCAACCAACGACTTGCCCAAATTGAGACTCATCCCCTGGGCAAGAACCAATCCCTGATACTTTTTTTTTGCAATTAATGAGCTTATTTTATACATTCTAATTGCCGCTCCCTCCTCCTGACCCTCTCTGACAGGGTCCCTCCCACCATCCTCCTTACGGGACCCCACCCTGA
Source organism: Mastomys coucha (assembly GCF_008632895.1). NCBI lineage: Eukaryota > Metazoa > Chordata > Mammalia > Rodentia > Muridae > Mastomys > Mastomys coucha. Next base: position 69,773,762 of record NW_022196900.1, on the reverse strand, counting down.
CGCTATTAATGATAGTCTACTATGCTTGTAGATAGGAGTTCAACATAACTGTCCAGTGAGAGACTCCACCCATCAGTCACTGAAAACAGATGTAAAGACCCACAGCCAAACATTAGATGGAGCTAGGGAGTCCTGTGGAAGAGTTGGGGAAAGGATTGAGGGACCCAAAGAGGACAGAGACTCCCTCCGCATGACCAACAAAGCCAACTAACCTGGATCCCCAGAGACTCCCAGAGACTGAAATATCAACCAAAGAGCAAGCATGGGCTGGACCTCCCCACCCCCAAGACTCACACATGTAGCAAATGTACAGCTCAGTCTTCATGCTGATTCCCCAACAACTAACTGGAGCAGGGTCTGTCCTTGAATCTGCTGCCTGCCTGTAAATTCAGTTCCCCTAACTGGGCTTCTTTGTCTGGCCTCAGGGGAAGAGGATGTGCACGTGTAGTCCATCAGTGATTGGATATGCCAGGGTTAGAGGGCGATGGGGGGGACTCCCCACTTCTTAGAGGATGTGGGGAGCAGGGAATTGGGAAAGGATCTGGGTGTGGAGGTACTGGGAGGAGAGGAGGGCTTATATTGGGATGTAAAGCGAAGAAATAAATTTTTAAAAAGAAATATGTGTTGAGCATTTAGAATGCAAAGGTAAAGCACACCATATAATGTAACTTCAATGAGATCATAACTTTACTAAACATACTACAGTTGAGGAGAAAGTTATGTAAAATAAGAACAAACATAGGCTTTAAACCTCTCTGAGCCTTCAAGCATTCTCTGTACAAACAGACCATGAATTCATACAGCCTGTTTGTGAAAAATATGTTTCGTTTTTGATAATGAAAAATAATTTTGCTGGGAATAATAAGACATATTAACAAGAATTGTCTTTTAGAACTTGAAATACTTAACTTCATGCCTTCCCAGCTTCTGAAGTTTCTGTTGAAAATTATACTGTTATTCTGACCACTCTATCTTCATAATATGTGATCTTAACTTTGTCTCTTGCCGCATTCACTTTGCTCTCTATCCTCTGTATAATTTGGAGTTTGTATTAAAATATGGCAAGGAGAGGTTCTCCCTGCCTTTGCTGTTCTAAATATCTTCAGAGTCTGGATTAGCATTTTCCTAACCTTTTGTTGAAAATGTATCCTACGACTTTAAAATGAAATTCTTCTCTTTCTATTCCTATAATTCTTAGACTGGCAATTTTCATTGCCCATTACATCTTGAGAACACTACACATACTTTCTTATTAATTTGCCTTTGTCCATGTTGGCATGTCCACCACATGTTGCTCCACCTTGCTTTGAGGCTCAGATACTCTGTTCTCTCCTTAAGCCATTCTTTTGGCAAAGTTTTCCATTAATCTTTTTTATTTGCCATGCTGGTTTTTTTGTTTTTTGGTTTTTTTTTTTTTTTCGTTTCCAGACTTTCTTTTTTCTTTTCATGTGAGAATCTATTTTATTTTCACTGGCTTTGTCTGGCCCAAGGATGGTCTAGAAACAAACCATTAAAATCTGGTCCCTCAAAGAACCATATTAAAATGAAATCAGAAAACCTATAACTTAACAGTAATATTTTCCTAGTATCAAGTTTTCTCCTTTTATTAAAAAGATTCTTTTTTTATACAATATATCCTGATTATGGTTTTCCCTCCTTCTTCTCCTTCCAGCCCCACCCTAGTTCTCTCGCCTCTAGATACACTCCCTTTCTGTCCTCATTAGAAAAGAACAGGCTTCTAAGAGGTAACAACCAAAAATGACAGAATAGAAGGAAGAGGAGGAGGAGGAGGAGAAGGAAGAGGAATAGGAGGAAAGGAGGAGGAAGAGGAAGAGGAAGAAGCAAAAACTTTCATATCAAAGTTGGATATAGCAACCCAACAGGAGGAAAGGAGTGTCAAGAGCAGGCACAAGATTCAGAAAAGCACTCATTCTCAGTCAAGAGCATTAAAATGCTAAGCTAATTGTTTTGATATACACAGAGGGCCTTGTGCAGGCCTCTGTAGGTCCTGTGCTTGTTGCTTAGGTATCTATAAGCACATAGGACCTTGCTTAGTTGGTTCAGAGAGCCTTGCTTTCCTTGTGTCCTCCATGCCCTGGATCTTAAAATCTCATGACTTTGATTTCTTTATTTCCAGGTTTTCAAACATCTAATTTTTCAGTGGTTCTGTATCTCTATTGAATCCCACCATCATACCTTGTATTGACTTCTTTTCATTCAGGTGTGGTGGGGAAGGGAGCACATGTGCACGTTGTTTCTAAGACTTTGACTTTCTTCTTTGATTTCTTTGAGCATACTCAAAACATTTATTTTGGACTGGGAGTGGGAAGAGGTCATCTATTTTTACTTTCACTGGAACTATTATTATGAGGTTTGTAACATTTACAGTTGTGTTCTCTTGGGTTTTCATACATATATATTATATAATTTGGTCATTTTTCCAGCTGTAAACAGGCATTCCCAAACTTATGTACATGAATATGCAAATGTCTGTGATATATATATTTGATCTTGATTCTTCAAGAGAGAAAACATACAATGTTTGACCTTCTGAATGTGGTTTGCTTTACTTAGTGATCATAGTCTTTATCGTCACTTACTGATGTAAATCTTTGCTTCTGCTATAGCATGGCTATATGGTCAACAGTACTATGCTAAACTTGAAGACAAATAATTTGTATGTTCATTTAGTTTAAATATTTTTATGTCATTATATTGGGACTTGCACATATAGGGTTTTTTTATTACTAGGCTTAAAAATCTGTTTTATTATTTCAGTTGAAGTATTTGCATTGTTCAAGTATGGCTAGGTTATGTTAGAGTTGAAGTGTGTACTTTCAGAATTATATCATCAGTGCAGGAACTACTATGGCCTTTATACTACTCCTGGGGAAGAATGCTAATTGTGAGAACAATCACAGCTGCTGGATATGACTAGTTAACAAGTATCTTACTAACCAATCAATAACTATTGTTCAATGAACTTTAGTAAGATTGGGGCGAGTTTATGAGACCTCCACAGAGATGGTTAGTGCAATTCTCAGTTGATTCCTTGATGCTGTCTGAGGTTGGCTCACCTTGGATGAGCTCTGTGATCTACATAAAGAGGGAGAATGCAAGCCCATTAGTGGTGAAGCTAATCATATGGTAGACCTGCTGTAAAGTTGCTTTGCTTGGTTTAGAAATCTCTGTACTGATTTACAGAGATGCTGGACTAATTTACATTCTTACTAGCCATGTGTAAGTGTTCCCTATGATCTACATTTATGCCAGAATTCAGTGTTGTTTTCTTAATGACTGAAATTCTGAGTAGAATAAGATGGAATCCCAGTGTAGTTGCATTTTTCTGATGGCTATTTAAGGTTCATGGCTACTTGTTCATGGCTTTTTGATTTTATGCTTGTTTATTTCTTTTGGGACAATTTGTAGTCCTTGTGTTATGTTTCCTCTTTATTGAGTGGGTCATTTGTTTTTATTTGTGTCTTGTTTTTTAGTTATTTGCATATTCTAGATATTAATCATCTGCCAGTTGTATGTGAAGTAAAAGTTTTATCCCACTCTGCAGGTTTTCTCTTCACCTCTTTAACAATGTTTCTACTGTACAGATTTATTAAATCACTGAAAAAACACAAAATTGCCTATGTTAACTTTTTTAGATGCTCTTGAATTTGGCCTGCAAGTATTTTATTGAGAACTCTTACAGCTATGCTCATTGGAGAAAGTGGATTACAATTTTCATTTTCTGTTGTTTTCATTTACTTAGATATCAGGTAGAATAATAATAGCTTTATAGCAGGAATTTTATGGTGTTCTTTCATTTTCTATTTTATTGAACAGTGTGATAGGAATTTGTCTTAGTTCATCTTTGGAATGTCTGATAAAATTCTATAGTGAATCCATCTTAAATGTTTTATATTTTTTTATTCTTCTCTCATATAATACATCCTGACTCCAACCTTTCCTCTCTCCCTCCTTGTAATCCTTCCTACTCTGCCCCTCTCTCTCCCAGGTCCACTGCTCCTGCATTTCCCTTCAGAAAAGAGCAGGCTTCCCAAAGATATCAACTAAACATGGCATAATAAAATGCAATAAGACTAGACACAAACCCTCACATCAAGGCTGGATGACACAATCTACAGGAAGAAGAGGTCTCACAAGCAGGAAAGAGAGTCAAGAGATACTCAGTTAGGAGTCCAATAGACACCCTAAGCTAAACAGCCACAGCATGTGTGTGGAGGGCCTAGCACAGACCCATGCACAGACTGTGGTTGCCACTTCAGTCTTTGAGATTCTATGAGCACTGCTTAGTTGAATCTGTAAGCCATGTTTTTCTGGTGTCTTTGCCTCACTTCTTTATTGGGATGTTTTCTTGGTTTTTCGTTTGTTGGTTTGTTTGTGTGTTTTGCTTATTTAATTAATTACTGATTCAATCTGTTCTAGATTTTTTAAAAAATCATTGTGTTATTCTTAGCTTAATTTTGGTAGATCGTATTCACCTAGAAATTATTTATCTAATTCTTTTAGATTTTCCAATTTAGTAGAAATAAGTTTTAGAATATGCCCTGGTAATTTACTGAATTTTATTAATATCTATGATAATAGCTTCCTTTTCTTCTCTATTAACTTGATCCTTTTTCTCTGGTTTATTTTTATTACTTTGGCTAAGGGTTGTTGGACTTACCTATCTTTTCAAAGAACCAACTCTTTGTTCCATAGATGCTTTGTTTTGTTTGTGTTTATTTTTTGATTGCTTTCATTACATTCATTTCTAACCTGATCTGAATTTTTTCCTGTATTCTGATGCTGTACCTGGCTTGCTATTTTTTTCTAAGTCCTTAAGGTATATTAAATTCTTTATTTGCATTATTCCTGGTTTTCGAAAATATTTGTATCTATAAACTTCCTTCATAGTTCTGTTTTTATTCTATCCCACTGGTTTTGGTTTGTAATGTTTGATTTACATTTCTTCCTAGTAATATTTTCATTACCTTCTTGATTTCCTCAAAGACCTATTAATTCAATCATGTGTTGTTTAATATCTGTGTTTTGTGTGTGATCTATAGTATCTCATGCTGTTGGATTATTTTTTCATTGTGATCAGACAAAATACAAAAAAAATTGTTAAAAATGTTTCCTATATTTGATAAGAATATGATTTATTTTAGAGAACATTCCACAGGAGAATAACATATACTCTGCAGTGTATGAATAGAACATACTGTATATGTCTGTTGAGTACACTTGATCTACAATGTTATTTTCTTTGGGTTTCATTTTGTTTTGTTTATTTCCAGTTCTCTTTTTTCTGGGATGACTTTGTCAACTAGTGAGAGTGGTACACAGAAGTCACCCACTACCCATTTCTTGAGTTAATCTCTGAATTTATATTTAGTAGTATTTGTATTATGAAATTGGGTGAATTTGTATTTGGTTCGCATGTTTAGATTTGTAATACATAATTTAAGGACTTTTCCTTCAATCAATATGAAGTGACCTTCTTTATCTTTTCTGACTAGTTTTTGTTTAAACTACGTTTTATCAGTACAAAAGTTTCAGTTCCTGACATCTGGGACCCACTCAGGACCCTCTTTTGATTTTGCTTTGACTGTGAATATACAATGGTTATTCCCTATTGGACGAAGAAAGTAACTTATTTTTGATTTTACAAGAGCCAACAGTTAAATGACTTTACAATTTTAGGGTGACATTGGAATTATATAGAGATTTTGGATATTTTAGAGAAGCCTCGTACTTTGAAAGAGACTTTGGATTTTTTAGAAGACTGAACCTTTAAAGGGTTTAAATTCTTTTTTTTTTTTTTCAGTTTGCGAGAATTTTATTGAGTATATTTGCATTGATATTCATAAGGGAAATTGGTCTGAAGTTTTCTTTGTTTGGTCTTCGTTTAGTTTAGGTATCAGAGTAATTGTGGCTTCATAGAAAGAATTGGGTAGAGTACCTTCTGTTTCTTTTTTGTTGAATAGTTTGAGGATTGTTGATATTAGGTCTTCTTTGAAGGTCTGATAAAACTCTACACTAAACCCATCTGGTCCTGGGAGACTATTAATGACTGTTTCTATTTCTTTAGGTGATATGGGACTGTTTTGATTGTTTATCTGTTCTCAATTTAACTTTGCTACCTGGTATCTCTCTAGAAAATTGTCAATTTCATCCAGGTTTTCCAGTTATGTTGAGGATAGGCTTTGTAGTAGGATCTCATGATTTTTTTGATTTCCTCAGTGTCTGTGGTTATGTCTCCCTTTTCATTTCTGATCTTGTTAATTAGGATACTGTCTCTGTGCCCTCTAGTTAATCTGGCTAAGGGTTTATCTATTTTGTTGATTTTCTCAAAAAAAAAACAGCTCCTGGTTTGGTTGATTCTTTGTATAGTTCTTTTTGTTTCTATTTGGTTGACTTCAGACCTGAGTTTGATTATACCCTGACTTTGACTCCTCTTGGGTGAATTTGTATCTTTTGTTCTATAGCTTTCAGATGTGCTGTCAAATTGCTGGTGTATGCTCTCTCCAATTTCTTTTAGGAGGCAATTAAAGCTATTAGGTTTTTTTTCTTAGGACTGTTTTCATTGTATACCATAAGTTTGGGTATGTTGTGGCTTCATTTTCATTAAACCTAGAAAGTCTTTAATTTCTTTATTTCTTCCTTGACCGAGTTATCATTGAGTAGAGTATTGTTAAGCTTCCATGTGTATGTGGGCATTCTATTGTTCATGTTATTATTGAGGAGCAGCCTTAGTCCATGGTGTTCTGATAGTATGCAAGGAATTATTTCAGTCTTCTTGTATCTGTTGAGGCCTGATTTGTGACCAATTATATGGTCAGTTTTGGAGAAGGTACCATGAAGTCCTGAGAAGGTATATCCTTTTGTTTTAGGATAAAAAGTTCTATAGACATCTGTTAAATCCATCTGTTTCATAACATTTGTTAGTCTCACCATGTCTTTGTTTAGTTTCTGTAACCATGATCTGTCCATTGGAGAGAGTGGGTTGTTGAAATCTACCTCTATTATTGTGTGGTGCAATGTGTGCTTTGAGCTTTAGTAAAGTTTCTTTTATGAATGTAGATGCCCTTTGATTTGGAGCATAGAGGTTCAGAATTGAGAGTTCATCTTGGTAGATCATACCTTTGATGAGTATGAAATGTCCCTCCTTATCTTTTTTGATCACTTTAGGGTGAAAGTCGATTTTATTCGATATTAGAATGGCTACTCCAGCTTTTTCCTTGGGACCGTTGGCTTGGAAAATTGTTTTCCAAACACTTTTTCTGAGGTAGTGTCTGTCTTTGTCACTGAGGTTGGTTTCCTGTATGCAATAAAATGTTGGGTCCAGTTTACATACCCAATCTGATAGTCTATGTCTTTTTATTGGGGAATTGAGTCCATTGATATTAATAGATATTAAGGAAAGGTAATTGTTACTTCCTGTTATTTTTGTTGTTAGAGTTGTAATCTGTTCATGTGACTATCTTCTTTTAGTTTTGTTGGGAGAATACTTTTTTTTTTAGCTTTTTCTAGACTGTAGTTTCCCTCCTCGTGTTGAAGTTTTCCATTTATTTCCTTTTGAATAGCTGGATTTGTGGAAATACATTGTGTAAATTTGGTTTTGTCACAGAATACTTTGGTTTCTCCATCTATGGTAATTGAGAGTTTTGTTGGGTATAGTAGCCTGGGCTGGCATTTGTGTTCTCTTAGGGTCTGTAAGACATTAAACCAGGATCTTCTGGCTTTCATAGTCTCTGGTGAGAAATCTGGTGTAATTCTGATAGGTCTGCCTTTATATGTTACTTGACCTTTTTCCTTCATTGCTTTTAATATTCTTTCTTTGTTTTGTGCATTTGGTGTTTTGACTATTATGTGGTGGGAGGAATTTCTTCTCTGGTCCAGTCTATTTGGAGTTCTATAGGCTTCTTGTATGTTCATAGGCATCTCTTTCTTTAGGTTCAGGCAGTTTTCTTCTATAATTTTGTTGAAGAAATTTACTGGTCCTTTAAGTTGGAGGTCTTCACTTTCTTCTATACCTATTATCCTTAGGTTTGGTTTTCTCATTGTGTCCTGAATTTCCTGTATGTTTTGGGTTAGGAACTTTTTGCATTTTGTGTTTCCTTTGACTGTTGTGTCAATGTTTTCTATGGTATCTTCTGCACCTGAGATTCTCTCTTCTATCTCTTGTATTCTATTGGTGATGCTTGCATCTATGGTTCCTGACTTCTTTCCTAGAACTTCTATCTCCAGAGTTGTCTCTCTTTGTGATTTCTTAACTGTTTCTACTTCCATTTTTAGGTCCTGGA
>NW_022196900.1:69757423-69765414 GCF_008632895.1 Mastomys coucha | reverse complement strand
TCTCTGGTGTTAGATGTTCTTGCTGTCTCTGGTTGGAGCTTGTTCCTCCTGTGTGTCTGTAAGCCTGTGTCATCACTTCTGGGAGATCAGCTCTCCTCTGGTAATACCCTTGTGCAGATGGCTGTGAATCAGTCATCCCTCCTGAGTCATTGAATTTGATCCTTCTTGGTCAGCTTTCAGAATGTTAGAAGGTTTTATGATTGCTAAGTCTGTAGTCTAACTCCCAACAATCAACTCCCAACAATGGTCGGCAGCAGCTGTGAATGGAAGTCCAAGGATCCAGCAGTTGGTCAGTCCCACAAGGCAAGCAGATGAAGCAGAGAGAAGGGTTTAAATTCTTAGACTGTGGTACTTTTAAGTGCTAGAATGTTTAATACTGTGATATAAATATTAACATACCATCTTGAAAGCAAATGGGAAAGGCAAAGTTCTAGTTGAACAGTAATATTGTTTATGTGTCAAGCTGACAAGGGGTCAGTTGTGCTGGCTAGATTTATATGAATTTGACACACTTCTACCAGATTGGCCTGTAAGCAAGTCTTTATTGAATGATGGCTGAAGTGATAGGGCCCAGCTCACTGTGGATGCTGGTGGTCCTGATTTTTATGAGAAAGAATGATGAACAAGCCATGGAGAGCAAGCCAGTAAGCAGTGTTCCTCTGTGGCTTTTGCTTTAGTTCCTGACTCCAGGATCCCAGCCTTGATTAAGTTTCTGACCTGACATCCCTCAGTGATAGATGGTACCTGGAAGTATGAGATAAACACTTTCCTTCTCAAGTTGCTTTTTGTCAGTGTCTATAACAGCAATATAAACCTAGAACAACAGAGTATATTTATGAGCACAAGCCCAAAAACTTATCAGCATTAATGTCATAATATTATGACTGTGTGACATAGTATGTTTAGAACCCATGTCCATCAAAGCTTAATATAAAACTGTAAACGAATCTCTATGGTCACCAACCAATAAAAATGTCACTCCTAGGATGATCTAGAGAATAAAATGACACCTTAATGTATTTTTTTTCTAATTTATTATTGGGTTCATTCTCAAATTAACTCAAAATTGGATTCACAGAGGTCTCATATTGTATCTTCACTGAAGCTAGCAACTAACAATAAACGGATTTAGATAGTCATTAATATCTAATGAGCAAGACAATGATAGTAAACAAAGAGTTAATAAAATAATGCAAGTCATAAAACAGATTTATGCAGGACTCCAGAAAGTCATAGATAGAGACTAATTCAACCTAAAAAATTGAGAACAGTGCCAGAATTATTCATGAAGTTGAAATTACATTCCATTCCAAATGATCAGATGCTCACCAAAACTACAATTTGAAGACAACAATGTGATAAAAGGAGAAAAGAGGTTCAGTTGCACAGATACATCTATACTATGTGCATCCAAGAAACAGTAAATGACTGGGTAATGCCTCGAACATGGGAGCTGCAAGGAGAGAGGAGTTAGAAGATGAAATTAAAAGTTATATAACTGTGGTAGGGAGTAGAAAAGAGAATACCTTCCACTCTCCAAATGTCTTCTCTAAATTAGGTACTTTATTCCTCACAGTACCTCCAATAAATTAATATTTCAGTTTCAGAAACAACATATGTGAAGCTCTGAAAAGGACAATAACTTTCAGATAAGGTGTCTACCAAATAAGTTTATATTTGACATCCATTGTCTTGCAATATAAAAGTCAGAAAGACCACAAGTAGTATATATTTAATACACTATAAAGTTCAAGATATAAAGGCAATACTGATGTTGAAAATATGCACGTGAAATGATCAGGTTCTTGTGCCATGTTGAAGAATTTGAATAGCATTAAAATTGATGAAATAACACTATGGGTTATTAAAATTTGTGATACTTAATTGTTACTGTCAACAGAACTTATAACCTGAGTTCAATGCCTGGAACCCAAGGCAAAAGGAGAGAACTCTCAAAGGTTGTCTAATGACTTCTACATACACACCATAGCATGTGTTCACCTGTGTACATATACACAGAGAGATAGTCATAATTATTATTAATAATATAAAATAAGAATTTTCCATATTATTAAAGCACAATTCTGGGTGTTTCTGTTAGGGAATTTCTAGAGCCAATAGGGTTATCTAGAGGCAATTAGGTCATCTAGAGGCAATTAGGTTATCTAGAGGTACTTAGATCATGCATGCTCTGACATGATAATATATTTAGGAGTTACTTAAAAGATGGGAGAAGGAACACATACATCTCTGGCATGAGAGGCTATTGCATGAAGCTGCAAACATGATGTCTAACTTGGAATGAATAAACAAGATTGTTAGAGATCTTAGGACTAGAGGGAAACTACTAAAGAAAACTTTAGTACTGCAATTGAACCACTCAGAGAAGAGAAAAAAGGCTACATGTGTTGTACAAAGCACAGCCATAGGGATGGGGCTACTCATGGCCACTGGGGTCCAGATGATTGAATCAAGAACCACAAATGTTAGACATGGAGCTATAGAATTTTTTTGTTTGGTTGGTTGGTTGGTTGGTTTTGGTTTTTTCGAGACAGGGTTTTTCTGTGTAGCCCTGGCTATCCTGAAACATACTCTGTAGCCCTGGCTATCCTGAAATATACTCTGTAGATCAGGCTGGCCTCAAACTCAGAAATCCACCTGCCTCTGCCTCCCAAGTACTGGGATTAAAGGCATGTACCACCACAGCCGGACAATCTATAGGATTTTGATTGATAACTATGTTCTACTATAAGGGGATAAAACTAGAAATTATATAACTTCTACTTCTAGACATAGTCCTAATTTTTCATTATAAAAGCATGTATTTAAAGCCAAAAATTTAATCAAAGATGTATTAGTCTAGAATCTATTATAATTACTATTAGGACTTTGGCATATTTTCTTTGTTAATCTGAAGTTATACTTTTATAGAATTATAACAATTCTTCATAAAGTTGTATCATGCTTTTGCATTTAGTATTGTCATAAACAATTTTATATTAACTTGATTTTTTGACAATTAAAATTGACGGATATGTAAAATTCTATAGATTTCTATAGTTCTCTTAACTAAAGTTATTTTTATTCCAATCCATAAAAGATATAGATTAAATCCATGAAGAAATACCATAATTATTTAGAAGAGAGATACTGATGCCAAATTTTAGAGCTCAATCTCTGCCATCTCCACTTAGCAAAAAAAAAAGAAAGAAAGAAAGAAAAGAAAAGAAAATGCTTTGATCTCTCTACATCACAGTTTTGCCTACTATTAAATAAAAGTGAAGAGAACTTATAGCATAAATAACTGATAGGACCATCCAAGAATTTCATGGAAGATTTTGCAAAACACCTAGCACAGAGTAGTATTCAGTAAGTATTAGCTATTATCTTAAGACTTCTTATTTAGAATTTTCTCCTTATATTTGGTTTTTAGAAGAAGAAATTATTTAACCAAAGAGTATATATAAATTTAATATTATTGCCAGGTAGAACAGCCAAATAGCTGTCTGAAAGGCTATAAAACTGATAATTTATATTAAAACACAGAAATGTACAAAATTAAAACTGTGAGGTAAATTTATATTTGGGGTTCGCTCTGCATTATATTTCTTTGTCTGAGAAGCAAAGAAAGTGGTAACAAGATAAAAAACATTCAGTGATCTTTGCATAGAAACATCAATTCCAACAGCTAATCACATGTGAAAGAACATTCATTAAAAGGTAAGGAAATCAGCTAGGATACCATACTACCTGGTTGTAGAGTAGCAACATTAAAGCAGACAAAGAGGGAAAAGTTGCATATGTCATCCTCCCCCAAGCCCAAGAGCAGTGTGCATCCTGGAGAGGGACTGGGAAGGCAGAGACTTTGCCATACTGCTAACAGTTCACACTTACTCAGTTATGAGTTACTCAGTATAGACTTTCAAAGGCTTTCTGAAATGTATAAGATATGTTTTATTCTTTTTTTATTAGATATTTTATTTACATGCCATACAATATCTCCTTTCCTAGGTTCCACTCCAAAAAGGTAAATAAATAAATAAAGATAAAATAAAATTAAAAAAAAACAAAAACAAAAACAAAAACAAAGCCCTTTTCCCTCCCCTATCCCCCTGCTCACCACCCAGCCCTCTCCTGCTTACTGGCCCTGGCATTCTCCTACACTGGGGCATAGAACCTTCACAGGGCCAAGGGCCTCTCCTCCCATTGATGACCCACTTGGCCATCCTCTGCTATACATATGCTGCTGGAGCCATTAGTCCCACCATGTATATTCTTTGGTTGGTGGTTTAATCTCTGGGAGCTCTGAGGGTACTAGGTAGTTCATATTGTTGTTTGTCCTAAGGGGCTGCAAGCCCTTCAGCTCCTTGGGTCCTTTCTCTAGCTCCTTCACTGGGGACCCTGTGCCCAGTCCAATGGATGGCTTTGAGCCTCTACTTCTGTATTAGTCGGGTACTGTCAGACCTTTCAGGAGACAGCTATATCCATCCAACACTTACTGATATCCACAATAGTGTCTGGATTTGATGGTTGAATATGGGAAGGATTCCCAGGTGAAGTAGTCTCTGGATTGTCCTTCCTTCAGTCTCTGCTCCATAGTTAGACTCTACAACTCCTTCCATGGATATTTTGTTCCCCCTTTAAGAAGGAACGAAGTATCCACACTTTGGTCTTCCTTCTTGAGTTTCCTGTGCTTTGAGAATTGTACTTTCTGTATTCTGACCTTCTAGGTTAATATCCACTTATCAGAGAATGCATACCATGTGTGTCCTTTTGTGATTGGGTTACCTCACTCAGGATGATATTCTCCAGGTCCATCCATTTCCCCAAGAATTTCATAAATTCATTGTTTTTAATAGCTGTGTAGTACTCCATTGTGTAGATGTACCACATTTTCTGTATTCATTCCTCTTTTGAGGGACATCTGCTTTGTTTCACCATTCTGTACTACAGAGCAATTGTGATTTAAAAAAAAAACTGCATGGTATTGGTACAGTGACAGGCAGGAAGATCAATAGAATAGAATTGAAGACCCAGAAATTAACCCACAAATCTATGGTCACTTGATCTTTGACAAGGGAGCTAAAACCATCCAGTGGAAAAAAGACATTTTCAACAAAGGGTGCTGGCTCAACTGGTGGTTAGCATGTAGAAGAATGCAAATCGATCCATTCCTATCTCCTTGTACAAAGCTCAAGTCCACGTGGACCAAGGACTTTAACATAAAACCAGATACACTGAAACTAATAGAAAAGAAAGTGGGGAAGAGTCTCGAGCACATAAGCACAGGGGAAATTTTCCTGAACAGAACACCAATAGCTTATGCTCTAAGATCAAGAATTGACAAATGGGACCTCATAAAGCTGCAAAGCTTCTGTAAGGCAAAAGACACTGTCTATAGGACAAAACAGCAACCAACAAACTGGGAAAAGATCTTTACCAATCCTATATCTGATTGAGTGCTAATAGCCAATGTATACAAAGAACTCAAGGAGTTAGACTCCAGAGAACCAAATAACCCTATTAAAAATGGAGTACAGAGCTAAACAAAGAATTCTCAACTGAGGAATACCGAATGGCTGAGAAACACCTGAAGAAATGTTCAACATCCTTAGTCACCAGGGAAATGTAAATCAAAACAACCCTGAGACTCCACCTCACACCAGTCAGATTGGCTAGGATAAAAAACTCAGGTGACAGCAGATGCTGGAGAGGCTGTGAAGAAAAAGGAACACTCCTTCATTGCTGGTGGGATTGCAAGCTGGTACAATCACTCTGGAAATCAGTTTGACGGTTCCTCAGGAAATTGGGCATAGTACTACCAGAGGACCCAGCTATACCACTCCTGGGCATATACCCAGAGGATGCTCCAACATGTAATAAGGGCACATGCTCCACTATGTTCATAGCAGCCTTATTTATAATAGTATATTTTATTCTTAAAAGCATACAAGAAATCTCTTGAAAAACTCTATCATGGTTCAAAGAAAAATCTGTCTTTATAGACCCAGATACAAAATTTAAAAAGCTTAGAGTATTACACATTCATACACATAAACTATTACCCTCCAGATTGGATTTGTCCAATGTATATAAACAATGAGAAAGGAATGACTTTGGGCAGTGACATGTTTTCAAATGACATGTTTTTTACCTATACAAAGTGAAATCTAGTTCCTTACTAGTTTGCTCATAGTATAGTTGTGATTTATCCTAAAACTATCAACTTTCACTAGATGTTCTAACAATGTTCTGGTAATTAAAAACAGTCTTTCAAGATTAGTTTTTTTTTCTTTTTTATATAAGTATGTTGGAGAGCATACCAACTAAAATATTATGTTCCCCAACTTCTCTTGCAGCTAAATTTCTCCTGATAACTAAGGTTGTGCCAATGATAGGTAAACAAAAGTTTTGCAAGGAAATAGGGAAGGCTTCTTATAGGAGAGGATTCAGAATTCAATTTACATTTTCCCCTGTTACCTTTTGCTATAAGTTTGAAGTTATAGAAAAACAATCATCTTGTATAATATTAAAGATAGCATATGAAAAGGTGAAGAAAGGATCCTAACTCACTGACAATAACATTAAAGAACTAAGTCTGAGATGCCGAACTCTGTACTACTTTAGCATACCAAAAACCTTCAAAATTGTCAGTTTAAAATTTTCATCATATACAGTCAAACTAATATACAGGGTCAAAATTCATTTAAATTTGGGTTTTTTGACAGCACAATTACACTTTCTGGCAACACATTAGTACTCAGAATATCAAAGGATTAGACTAGTAATAGTATTTAAATTTAGTGAATGTGAATACTTTAAACAGTGGAAATGAGTTCTTAATCAAAATAAAAACTCTATTCATTTTAACCTCTTTGTTCAAATATAACTGATACACAAAACTGCATATATGCAGTGTAATGTAATTGGTTTGGTGAGCAGGGGGAGGGGGAAAAGGATAGGGGGTTTTCTGAGGGGAAACCAGGACAAGAGATATCATTTGAAATGTAAATAAAGAAAATATCTAATAATAAAAAAATTTTGCAATATTTGTCTTTTGTAGTGTGAGTTACTTAGCACTTAGGGTGGTTGTTTCTAGCTACATTCATTTACCTGAAATTTTCATGTTTTAAACAGCTTAATACTATTCCATAAATGCACCACATTTCCATCATCCATTCAATAGTTGTTGTACTATTATTAACAGAGCAGTAACAAACATAGATGGAGAAGTATCTCTGTAGTAAAATGTAGAGTTCTTTGGGTGTATGCCCAAGAGTGGTGCAGCTGGATCTGCAGCAGATCAATTTTCAGCCTTTTGCAGAACCTCTACACTGATTTCCTGTGGGGCTATACTAGTTTACACATCCCCCAACTGTGGGCCATTGTTTCCCTTTCCGTGCATCCTTGCCAGCATGTGCTGCTATTAGTTTCATTTACTTGGGTCTCTATATTCTGGTCATACTAACTACCTAAAAATGTTGATTATGTTTTAAATTTTTGAAAATACATATCGTAACATTAACAGATACTAAGTAGGCACTGTTTCCTCTAAAATGTTATATAAAAGTGGGAAACATGGTCTCTTTGTAGCAATAGATAAGTTTTGAGCAGTAGAAACTGAAGGAGAGAGGGATAAATAGTTGCATTTAAGAGCTGTGACAGTCACTTACTGAAATAAATTCTCATAGTCAGCTCCTTAGCTATAATGTGATAGTAAGCTAATTTTGAGATAAGTGAATCCATAGAACTATTCATCTCTAATCAGATGCAATCCCCTTTACAGTAGAGACTGTTATTTGCCTTTTGTGCCCTTATCTTCATGTAAAATAGGCAGGATTGAATGACTGTGAAACTGCTATAGAAATTTACAAACTTAAGTAAGCTGTTTCAGTCTTTCAACAGAATTAATAACATCTTTGATCATTTTGTGCATGTTCCATATATTTTATATGTACAATGTCATTGTATTATAATTTTTTTTTTTTTTT
>NW_022196900.1:69732602-69756479 GCF_008632895.1 Mastomys coucha | reverse complement strand
AAAAAAAAAAAAAAAAAAAAAAAAAAAAAAAAGAAACAAGTGCTGATTTATAATATATAAGTAAGTCTATTAAAATGTTAGAACACACATGTTTTATATACAGAAACATACACACATACAATGCTATAATTTCAGATAGTCTTTCAAAGAATTCTAGTAATGTGTATATGTTATATAGTATATATATATGTATATATGTATATATATATATTATCTCAATTATCCATAATTAAATCTCAAATTCCTAAGGGCATTATTGACATTATAGAAAATACCTGGATAATATGGAGATATTTTATGATACTTTAAGTTTATTTTATTGAACTCTTACTGGATCTGTCTGGGCTGGAGAATAAAACACATAAAAATAACAAGAGTAAAGAAGTAATCACTTATAATGCTCAAAATAAGTAAAACAAAAGTATTTTATTGAAAAAAGACAACTTTCTTGTATTATTGTTACCAATTTTTCTGCATTATATTCTATGCAAAAATATATTTCATGAAGGCATTTCAAGTGGACTTTTTAAAATACATTTTGACATTGTACTAGGCTCTTAAAAAGAATAGTAGGAAGAAGAATCATGGAACATTAAAGAAATTTATTGCTTTCAACTTAGTATTCCACATTAGCAGAAATTTGTACATAAGTTAGAGGAATGACAATGAGAAGAAAGAGAATGGAATTTAAGGGGGAAAGTGACTGATGACAAAATATTCATGTCTATATTAGCTAAATCAAGCCATCTATAAAAGGCTTGATACAAAGGCTTGATCTATAAAAGGCTTGATACTTATACAAAGTACAACTACATGAAGAATACAAATTTTAAGGGATCTTTAGCAATGATATTTCAGCATAACATGAACAATTCTAATGATATACATGAAGCACAATTTAAGAGAGCTTCAAAGAATAGAATTTCAGAAATCAGAATTCATTTTCATATACAGAAATACATATTCTTACCAGGCATGATGGTGCATGTCTATAATCCCAGGATTCAGGAAATAAAAGCAGAATTATCAGGAACTCAAGACTAACCTCCACTACAAAGTGAACTTGAAGCATGGTCTGTAAGACCCTTGTCTCAAACAAAATAAAAGTCAAGTAAACAGAAATGAAACATGCCTACCTTAAAAAGTAAGTGGCAAACACAAAGAACGTTATTGTAGCATTGTGCTTTTATAAAAAATAAAATAAAATCTAGATATTAATAAAACCTTAGAGCATAATTTCTTACTAACCTCGCATTCTATTTCATTTTGACTCTGTTCTCATGATGCTATGGTATACCACCATTTACTTAAAATAGTTTTCATGACCCTAATAGAATATCTCCTGAGATAAAGTAACAGGTCTCCTCCTAGAAGAAAGGAACATGTGTGCTGATGGAGTTCATTCAGAAAGAAGTTCACACTTACTCCTACTATCCTCTCCAATATCCACCTCCTCGTTGAATTCTTTTGACATTTTTATTTTTAAATACATATGCTTTAAAGTTTTAAAAGGAAAAATATTGGAAGAGGAAAAAACTAAAATTCACCAAAAAAACTAGAAAAAATATGTATACAAAAATTATGAACATTTAAACCTGCATAGGAGTCTACAAGATATACTCTGTATATTTTTTATTAAAAGTGTTCCATATCTCAGAGGTTCCACAGATATCAAATGATGTTGCTGTTGCTATAGAAACTATTCTCTCTTAATGAACCACATATAAAATAACTGCATAAAACAAATTCAAATTTGAAATGCAATTACTATTCTAAACCATATTTACATATTTGATTTTATAATGGTTACAGAAAATATGATAAAATATTAAGAATACCTTTTACATGTGCAAAACCCACTAACTGTTATAAATTTAATTGCAACTCTGCCCTTAAACGCAATAGTGTTGGGTATAATAAAATTCTATCTTATAAGAGAAACTCACACAAACTCCACCATTCTCTTGCTGCTTGCAGAAGCACTAATTTGTATGCAGTGAAACATTCCTGCAAATTTACCATCTTGCATAAATGGTGCAAATTCAGAGCAAGTATAAAAGACTCCCTAAAGGTTTGCACAATCAGATCAATATTCAAAAAGTGGCTACAAAATTCACAGCAAGTGACTTGAAATAATAAGAAAGATTCTACTTTGTCTAAAAGTATAACACTTTCCCTTTGTCTGCATACCTAAGGCTAAGAATTCCTCCCAAGGTTTGCACACTCCAGTCACATCACTTTCCATATTGAGCCAAATAGACCAAGCTTCAGATCCCAGCTCTAACATTGCTATGCTATCACAAGCTATATACTTAACCTCTCCAAACCCACAAAACAGAGATGACACTTGCCTTATAGAACCAAAACAAAGAACAACAGTATTTCATGGGAGATGCTTTGACATGTTTTCTGCATGTGTTTGGTGGTCACTGCTGGATAGTGTCAATTAGAATGACAACAACAACTACTGTTGGGGCCACTGTTGTTACTGCTGATAGTACTGCAACTATTATAACAAACTAAAAAGCCATAGCAGCATTTTTATTTTTATTTATTTTCTTTAGTTAAATTACTACATCTAAAAGCAAGGGAAGGAGTGCTAGATGTGCCTCTTTGATGGAACTGACTGAAATCTGGCAGCAAAAATAACCTACTTGGGCTCGTTTCAGCCTTCTTATCATTTGATGCCACCGTTTGACAAAGACAAAACTTACCTTTATAAACGTGTGTGTATACAACATATCTGCAATCCTTGTCTTGATGTGAGTTAATTTTTCAACACTGTTTATTGTCAAACAAAGACACATCTTTATTTATTTCTGTACCTTTCATACACTTCCCATGCTCTATAGCGTTAGTTTCAAGCTGTCAGTTTTACAATTTTTTTTTTACATTATTTCTGTAGACATAGTACTTGTGACTGCCGTGTTCTAAACGTCAATTGTAAGTAAGTTAACACCACTTAGCACATAAAATCTACACTGCCAGATGGACTTGGGATTGCATTTCCTTTTCATGAGTCCAGTGCCACAATCCAGAGTCCATCTGAAGAAAATATTCTTTGCATCAAGATAAATGTGTTATCTTTTCTCACCCTCTATCAGCTGCTTTAACTTGCACCATATTTTATTTCATCTTACTTTCAAAAATCATCTGTGCTGTTTCACTTTTAATATTATTTTAATTGGTTTTCTTTCTTTCTTACTTGATAGGTAAATAACCAAGCTTCAGCCTGCCTAGCCATGCACTGTAAAAAAAAATGGTTAAAGATACTGGACTTTCTCCAGAAGTATTCTTCCAAGAATGTACTATTAATATCTAAACTAGCCAATATCTAAACTTGCTGATTGACAGTCACCTTCTGTTTTCCCTTACTGTCATCTAAAATTGGATACATTTTCTCTCTCTCCATATTCTCTTCAGTTTCGTTGGTTTATATCCCTAAGCAACTTTTGAAAACGGAAGCCTCAGAAATATACATTATGATTTCCTGTGTGTCTGAAAATGACTTTAACCAATGCTGGTATTTCACTGAAAATGTTGCTGGACATAAAATTACAATGTACAGATGATTTCTTTTGGAATTTTAGAGATATTATTCAACTGTCTTGTACATCTGTATACACTGAAATGTTACACTTACTGACCTCTCCCCATTTCTCACTCTTTTGCCCCCACTAACTACCATTCTACTTTTATTATGAAGTGGACTATTTCACATTCCTCATATAAATAGAATAATATAAATTGTCATTTTGTGGCTGGGTTATTTTATTTAATATACATTCTTCGAGAAACACTCAAGCTATATAACATGCAGTGAGATTATCTTTCAAGACTGAACAATACTCTATGGTGTATGATGGTATTACAAGTCCACATTGTATTTATCAATTTACCCACCAATAGATGTTTATGTATAATGCTGCAGTAAACACCAATGTGCAAATCTCTTCCAGATCCTGCTTTTGATTCTTTTATACATATAAGTATCAAAATATTAGCAAAATAAGGTTTTATCCTAGATGGACACATATGTATAATCCCAGCACTCAGGGGGCTGAGGCAGAAAGACTACAATGAATTCAAGGCTAGCCTGTCCTACTACAAAATGATATAATGTATCAAAAACCAATCACACACACATTCATTCACATACATACATGTTATAGAAATGGTACATATTTAATGTTTCTGTGCTTTAGTTTTTCTCAAAGATAATAACAGTGTTTGTTAGGGAGGCTTGTGCCATATATGTAAAAAAATGTATGCTATTATAATTAAGTAAGCCTTTAAGATCAGTTCCCTAATTGGGAAAAAATATGTGTCATAAGCATAAATTAAACAATGGATTCTGTATTTTGTTACTTTATTTTATAATTTTAGGGGGAAAGACTTCTTTCTTGCTGATTTTCTTAAATAATCTACCTTCCATAGTAAAATAGGTTGTGAGACAGAGTTTTATGTAATTAATGCTTCCCTCAAACTACCATATAGGTTGGTCTTGAATTCCTAATCCTCCTGCCTCCACCTCCTAATTAATAGCATATATAGCTTTCTTTTTATAATTTAAAATAATTTGTTCAATTTTCTTTCAAGTATTAATTTACTGGATTTGATAAGGTTGCCATAATCCAGCAATTTTCCCCATTGAAGATATTATATTGTATCTAATGTTGGTATTTCCACATAATACAACTTTCCTCTTTAAAACAGATTACGGAACTGACTATTACAGTCAAGCATTTAAGATGTATTGTTAATAATTTAACGTTACCCATATTACTGAGATAACATAATTCTCAGAGATAATAAATTACTCAACGTGCACTTCACACTTTCAAAATTTAATTTTTAATATTTAAAGGAGAGGGAATCATACCCTCCAAACCTACCTCCAAAATCATATCATGCTTTTTGTTTTGTTTAAAACAAAAAAAATTGTTTTAAAAATTTTTTGGCAGACTGTTACTGGGGGGTCAGTCTGAAGCAGACTGCCACTGGCATCTACACATTTCCAGTTTTTTTTTTTAAGATTTATTTATTTATGTTATGTATGTATGTAAGTACACTGTAGCTGTCTTTAGACACACCAGAAGAGGGCATCAGATCTCATTACAGATGGTTGTGAGCCACCATGTGGTTGCTGGGATTTGAACTCAGGACCTTCAGAAGAGCAGTCAGTGCTCTTAACCACTGAGCCATCTCTCCAGCCCCAACATTTCCAGTTCTTATGCCATGGTGAAATGGAGAGATCCACTTACTAACATGTGGTATGGTCCTGACCCTGTCTTAATTTGGAGAAAAGGCACCATTTGTGTCTTCTCACAAAGGAAGACAAAGCACAATGGCTGCCTGAAAGATTAGTTTCTCAGGTGGATGCAGCTCCAAAGTCTTTTTAATAAACATGTTTTCAACTAAAATAATGGCTAGAAATTTTTATTAGCCAGCAAAGTTCACTTGGCTGAAATAGCCTACAGTATTTTCCTAAGACTTAACAGCTCCTTTGTGGTTCTCAGAGCCACTCCCCCCCACACTTGGAGGCCAGACCTGAGTCTGAGCTCTGCTAATTTGCAACTGAATTGAGTGCCTGGGACATCCTCAAAGAAAATGTTAAGCTTGTTGTTTTTAAACCTTTGACCTTGTATCTCAAGCAGATTTGTTACAGACGTGCAAGCTCGACTTCAGAAAGGCTCAGACATGCAGTCTCCACTCCAGACTGGACTTCAGAGAGGCTCTATGTGGCAGTTATTCATTGTGATGAAGAAAAAATGTTAAATGCATATTGTGGCTTTGGTCCGTATGGAAAAAAGGTAGGCTATGAGGGCCTGCAGCCAAAGACTAACCACTGAATCTATGACTCTTACCAACCTAAGACAGAGTCATGTGTCAAGAGGCCATGTTTATTAATAATAAACACTAAAAGGCCCAGTTTGTGCAAATAAATACAAATTAGCTGCATGTGATATCCAAGACAGGTAAGGGAGAGACCAGTAGATCTAGACCTAAGACAGGCGGGGCCACCAGTCACCATAATTCCCAGGCAGGACTATGGTGCATAAATATATCTTATGCCCCAATCCAACTAATTTATAATAAATAAATAAGGAGGAACTGTAACCTCATTTAGCCAAAGGCCTTCTGAATCCGACCTCACCTTGCCACAGAGCAGCCACCCCACACAGGGTGAGGCTTCCTGACATAAACAAAGCCCTTTTGTTTTGCCACCTCTCTGTCTCTCTCCAAGTTCAGGAGGGATTTTTCCCTGCCTGCTTGATTCGCAGATTGATAATACACATTGGACCTTTATTAGAAAAGAAAGAAAGAAAGAAAGAAAGAAAGAAAGAAAGAAAGAAAGAAAGAAAGAAAGAAAGAAGAAAGTAGATTATTTTCCTATTTGATATAGCTTGATTATAATTTTGTCTCCTTCTACTTCTCCCAGTTCCTCCATACTTTCCCTCCCATCCAGATCCAATCCTTTTCAATCTCTCATTAGAAAAGAACAAGCTTCTAAGAGATTTTTTAAAAATAACAAAATAAAGTATCATAAGATAAAACAAAACCCATCTTACCAAAGTTCAACAAAACAAATGAAAAGAAGGAATAAAGCACAAGAGAAAGCACAAGAATCAGAGGCCCAATCATTCAAACACTCATTCACACATTCATTCACATACTCACAAGACACATAAAAAACACTAAACTGAATAATCTATACAGAGGAGCTGCTGCAGACCCTGTGCTTGCTGCTTCAGTCTCTAAATTCATGAGAGCTTTGCTTAGTTGATTTTGAGGTCCTCATTCTCTGATGTCCTCTATCCCCTCTGGATCTTACACTCTTTCCACATCCTATTCATTGGGGTTTCATTAGCTCTAAGGGGAGGGATTTGATTAATACATCCCATTATTGTCATTCTCTCTCCCTATGTAGTGTCTGGTTGTGAGTCTATATTTGGTTCCATATATATTGTATTGTATCTAATTCAGAAGGAAGCTTCTCTGATAATGGCTAAATAAGGCACTAATTAATAAGTATAGAAGAATATCATTAGGGGTCATTTTTTCATTCCTTTTTTAAGACCAGAAATATTTGGTTTTTTTTCCTCTAAGCTATATATTCTTGGTCTCACAATCAGTGTTGGGTATAGGTTCCATCTCATGGAGTGAGTCTTAAATCTAATCAGACTTTTGTTGATTACTCCCACAAATTTTGTAGTACCATTGGCCTAGAATATTTTGCAGAAAGAACAGTATCAAATATTTTGTGTCTCTGTTAGTATATACATTTATCTTTTGGTATCCTGCAGAATACCTTCCTGTACCAAAGACACTAGACCTATGGTTCTCAACCTGTGGGTCACAACCCCTTCGGAGTTCAACAACCCTTTCACAGGTCACCACAATATAAAGAACTGTATTAAAGGGTCACAGCATTAGAAAGGTTGAGAACTACTACACTAGAACATAGGGTAAAAGGTTCTATATAGGCACCAGCTCAACCTCTCCATGTTCAGAGTTGTTTGAGCACTGCTGTTAGCAACAGAGTCTTGCTCAGTTTGGGAAGAGCAACCTATTGTCTTAACAATATCCAGGGTTGTTTGGAAGTTTACATGGGACCCCTTTGGACAACAATTCAATTGGAGTTAACCCAGTCCTAGTACTGGAAGTTTTGTTTGTTGACAAGAGATGGCCAGTGTAACTCTGCTTCACCCATTATTTAGAGATTTCACTAGGATCAATTTTTAAGAAAAAGATGTACTAACAACAGTACACATTACTGAACAGTAATAATTAGGATGTGTTCAAAACTATCTGGGAAACTGAACATGAAGTTTAACAATATTATAATTTAATCAACACTTTGAGTGCCTAGTTAACCATTTATATATTTTTCTTCAAATTTATGAAAGCTTGTAGAGAAAAGGCTTTAAAAGATTAAAGATCAATGTGGTAGTTTGAATATGCTTGACCCATGGGAAGCAGCATTTAGGAGATGTGGCCTTGTTAGAATACTTATGGCCTTGTTGGATAAAGTGTATTACTTTGTAGGTGGGATTTGAAGACTCCATCTATGCTCAGGCTCTACCTAGTGTGGTAGAGACCCTCCTCTTGGCTGCCTGTAGAAGACAATCTCTACCTGGTTGCCTTCAGGTTAAGATGGAGAACTTTCAGATCTTCCAGAATATGTCTGCCTAGATTATGCTATGCTTCCTGCCATAAAGATACTGGACTGAACCTCTGAAAATATAAGTTAGCCCCAATTAAATGTTGGCTTTATAAGAGTTGCCTTATTTATGGTGTCGCTGCATAGCAATGAAACCCTAACTAGGATAAACAGTAATTTCCACTGATTTTTTAGCATGCACTTCAATGTCATTCCCATTCTTGAATGTCAAAATGTATTCTAAAACAAATGAACAGCAGGTAAAGTTCAAATACTTATGAAATGATAAAATTGTACTTAATAGATTCCTTGACAGTATTTTTACATTGATAAGAACATATCTAAATTTTCAGTGAATAATATTATGACTCATAGAAAATCACTTTTAAAAGATTTAATAATAAACCTTATTGCACATAGCATACTAGAAATGTCTCAATAAAAATAAACCCAAGCCTTATTCTATTAAAATTCAAAGTAATGTATAAATGATAAATAAATTGGAAAAATATCTTAAATCAGACAACAAACCACTAAACATTTATTTACTATAATAAAATACATGAAATACCAAAGGTACTGAATAAACCAAAATTACATAATCTATGATCTAAATTTTCAAGATTTTGTAAACTATCATAAACACTCAATACACTTATCATTAATGAGGAATATTTGTTCATATTAATGCCTAAAAGTATTTGGTACAGAGTATGAAGTCTTAAAAATGTTCTTCTATTATCTTTAGTTTATAAAAAAATTTGATCAAGAATATTGGAAAGTTTAGGGCTAACAATATACTATAAATGCTCCAAATAATGTATTACTAGTATATGTGAAACAACTTGACCAAGTTATTAAAATGACAATAAAATGAAAAAAAAATCACAAATGGGAAAGGAGAAAAGGAGATGACACAAAATTATGGAAATTGGAAAGCTATCAAATGGTAACTAATATTTTTAATCCTGTTGTGGAATGAGGTGAATTCTAGTGGCATGAGGATTCTCATCAAAGAAGTCCAAATACCCCTGAAAATGGAAGTGCACGTGAAGCCAAAAGGGGAAGGATTAGTTAAGAGACTGGGGAAATTTTCCATTCTCCAGATCACACCCACTATACAGCACACTGGATAACTGTCCTCTTTCATTGTGACAAAAGACAAAAAATATATTTTATAGAATTTATAATGCACTTGCAAGTTTCTATTATACATATAAAATCTTGATAGGGTTATACCTTACTTGTCATTCAGACATTAGGCTCTATACAGTAGTGAGGCTCTGCATCTTCACATACATGTTTCTCATAATTGACATAAACAGGAGCGAGTATGACACCAGGAATCAGATGTACATCACTTCCTCTTAGTTTTCATTAGTCAAGGCATACCACATGGGTGCATTTAACTTTAAAATGGAGCATTAGGAAGAGAAATATTTGTGAAAAGCCTTAATGTTTATGTCACTGTACTCTAAACTAGAGATTATCAGACAATTATAATTTTATGCAGTTACTGATCCCAACTGCAAACTTGTTAAAGTAATGAGAATAAGTGAGTGTTGGAAACCCAGTCATAAACGAGATATTTAATATCACCTCTCCCATGCTCAGAGAACATTACGAAAGAAAGAGCAGAGAGAATTAAGAAGGTGAAGAAGAGTTAAGTGTTACAGAATGCTGTCTTCTGGGCATGCTATGGCTGCTGAACTCTAGAATTCACAGTAGCTGTTAATACCTGTACAAGGCTTACACAAGACTAGGCCCATTGAAATCCTGATAAGGAATGATGACCCATGGATGATCCACCTTCACTGAGGAGCCATGAGTTAATGTTGCTGGGGGAAGGAAAAACATTTTGTTCAGGGCCACAGCTACTGATAAGGTGCCCATGCTCATATAAATAATCCTTCATTCACTCTCTTGTGAATATCTCTAAACACACACACATACATAAAAGACTTGAAAATAGAAAAAAAACTAGTTGGGAAAAGAAAAAGCATTAGCAGGAAAAGAATGATAAGAGAGAACAATGAGAAATAAATATGATCAAAATGTATTACGTGCAGGTATGAAAATGGCATAATGAAAATTCACTACTATTCATAAGTACTATTAGCTAATAAAACATTTTCTAAAAATCAGACAGAAAAACCTTACTGCTACTGAGAAGATTAAAAGGTTTGAATCCTTTCTAGAAGGAAAAATCTGGGTTGTAAGAATTCTTGTTGAGTGAGTGAAGATTAATTATAAGACACTAGCTAGAGGGAGTACTTACCTTGAGGAATGGCTTGTACTGTAGATGAGTTAAGGATGCTTGCACATAAAAGAAGGTATGCAGAGCTGTCCTTTCAGCGCAATCTTCCAACAACTCCTGTGTTTCCTTTT
Organism: Mastomys coucha; assembly: GCF_008632895.1. NCBI lineage: Eukaryota > Metazoa > Chordata > Mammalia > Rodentia > Muridae > Mastomys > Mastomys coucha. The sequence continues at coordinate 69,745,927 of NW_022196900.1, read as the reverse complement.
TCCAACAACTGTTGTGTTTCCTTTCTGCTTTTCATATTTAAAATTTCTTGTTTAAATATCCATCTTTACTTCCAGAGACTCAACTTCATGAATGAACACAATACTTCCTTAGTTCATTTAATAGAACAGTTGTAACTTTGCAATATTTTAGAATACTTAAAGTCAAGTGTTCTGTTGATCTTTGCAGATTTATTTTTCTATTGCTGGTGAGTACTTTGGGATTAAAGGAATGTCATTTGCTCCTAACTAGTAGATAGTAAGATTCTTATTAAAAGGAACTTCTCCTCAAACAACTTATTGTGCTATTTTACTCCTCTGTTAAAGAAATATTCCACACAGCATAGGAAAGAAAGAACAGATAATAATCTTACCAACTTTAGTAGCTGGTCAAACCTGTCCAAAAATGGCATCAGTGAGATGACTGTTTCTGCTTGACATTTAAAGGAATATTATAATTTCCCCTTGGTTTTAAAACAAAAGACATTGCTTATCTGGTTGAAAACATTAAATAAATGCATGTCTTGGGAACTGCATGGACTGGTTCCAGTGAGGCAGCAGAGAGAGTATCACAGGCCTATCAATAAGAACCATACATCTGAGAAAAACCCCAGTCCAAGAGTGAGGACCCAAAGGCAATCCAAAAGAAATGAGTTTGGTGAAAATTAAGGTAGTAATTGAACCTCTTCTATTAAATGGATGTAAATACCACAAAGCATGCAGGAGAAATGGCAAAGCCTATGTATGTTTGTCACATCCCTCTCCTAACTGTTCTTACATTTCTGGAATATTTTTTTAACAGAGGATTAAAATAACACAATAAGTTGTATGGGAGATTGAAAAGCAGGTAGCTGGAAGCAATGATCAAGAAAAAGCCTAACAAGTTTAAGAAGTGGGGTCCCACCTGAAAATGACTTCTAGTAAGCTAGAATCTCCGTGAGCTGTATTCTTAAGCACACCAGGGGAAAATATTCTGAAGAGCAGAAATCTTCTACAAGAGGTAGCATCCAGCATACTGCCTAACAGCACCCAAGGACTCCTTCTGTTGCAAGACTTGGGCATGTAAGGACAGTGCAAAGTATCTTTACTAGCAGTTACCACTAAGACTCTTAGTAAGCTACCACAATTACTATTGCAGCTTTCTCCGTGAACATAATCAAAGTGAACATAACCCACTAGAAGGACTCAGATAAAACAAAATCCATGAGCCAGAAGACACATACACCCCAACGGATGCGATATGTCATAGTCAAGATGTCAAAAAAAAAGTCAAAGAAGTAATACTATAAGGTATAAAGGAAACATGCCAAATATCACACAGAGGCTGAAATATCAGAACAGGAGATCTGTTGTTAGTAATCCTAAAGCTAGAAAAGAGTTAAATGATACATTCCTGGTCATGAATGTAAATTATTGTCAACCAAGATTGTTATGCCCAGGAAAATTATCTTAAGACATAGATAGATAGATAGATAGATAGATAGATAGATAGATAGATAGATAGATAGATAGATAGATAGATAATACTGGCCCCCAAGATTAGGTTGCTCCAGGAACAAGAGAATCCCACTTTACGCCAAGTGAGGCTATATGAGCTTGCTCATTGGTTGAATAAAGATGCATATAGCCTACAGCAGGGCAGAAGAGAGGTAGGCAGGGTTTTAGTTCCTGAGCTTTGGCTCTAAAGAAGACCATGAGGGGAGAAGAGAGAAGGTGGAGAGAAGAGAAAATGACATGTGGTAGCTGGGCAGTGGTGGCGCATGCCTTTAATCCCAGCACTTGGGAGTCAGAGGCAGGCAGATTTCTGAGTTTGAGGCCAGCCTGGCCTACAGAGTGAGTTCCAGGATAGCCAGGGCTACAGAGAAACCCTGTCTCAAAAAAAAAATGCCATGTGATGTGAGAGTCATGGAAATCATGGCCATGAGAACTGCCAATCAAAGTTAAGAGCTATCCAGATGGGGTTATTAATGGGGAGGTAGATTCTAAGAACTTAGATATCTGCCCAGCTCTAGTACATTAGAGGTTTATTATAAATATAAAAGGTGTGTGTCTTTTATCTGGGAACTGAATGATGTAAGATGGGGTAGAATCCCCCAGTTGAAATTAAATATTTATAATATCGACCACTCATACCCCCTCCAATTCTCCCTGTGTTCTCCTACTTGCTCCCAAATCCATGACCTTCTCTTTAAATATTGATACCTACTGAATCTATTTAGCACTGATCTTACATACATGTGTCCAGGGGCAACCACTTGAGACTAGACAACCTACATAGAAGCTCATCCCTGAAGAAAATTGCTTCTCCCTGTCTCCTCAGCCACTGGCCAGCTGCTGATACCTCTTTATCTAGGGGAAGCACCTCCTGGAGTTTTCTCCATCTACATTAGCATGTTAACTGGTGCTGTCATTATATAACTCTAGTCCAGGAACGCTGTACACAGAGGATGAAGAAATGCTGTTTCACACCAAAAAAACCCAAGATAAAGTAATCACTAAAAGATAAAAGATAAAAATGTGTGTGTGTGTGTGTGTGTGTGTGTATGTTAGTAATAATGAGAGATTTCAACACTTTACCCTCATATCCTCATATCTGCAGCAAAGAAACTTCAGAGATAAATTACACCATAGATCAACTGTAATTAACACATATTTCACCCAACAGATTATTCTTAGTACTGTGTAGAACTTTCTCCAAAATTTACCACATTATAAGGCAAGCACCAATAATTTTATAAACATACTTATTCCCTGCATTCTAGCAAACCACAATGGAATAAAACTAGAAATCAATAAGACTATCCCCAGGAAATATACATGCACTTATATATAAAACAATACACTACTTAATGAACACTGAGTCACTGAAGACATGAGTGAGGAAATTAATTCCTACAGAAAATGAAAGTGCAAGCAACTATCAGAACCTCTGGAATATAGTCAATCCAGTCCTACTTGTAAAAAGCCTATACCTGTAAGCGCTCACATTTAAAAAAAAAAAAAAATCAGAGACTCAGAGACTAGGGAGAGTGGAGGAAAGGAGTACTTTTAAAACAAACAAAAAACCAGAGACTAGGGCTCTGCAGTTAAGAGTACATAATCTTGCAGAGGGCCAGGGTAGGGTTCTCAGCACTCATGTGGTGGCTAACAACCATCTACAACTCCAATCCTCTTCAGGCCTCAACTAGCACAAGCCAAATACATGGTGTGCATACAAACAAAAAGGCAAATCCTCATGACATAACAAAAAATTATTTTTAAAACTCTGAGATTTTATTCATTTAAAAGCTTTCAAAATGAGATATTTAGATATATTTTTAAAAATTGGAGAACTCTCAAATATCCTAATGGTTCACCTCAAATGTCTAGAAAAAATGAGAAGACAATGACAAATGCAGGAAATGACAAAAAATAATAATAAATTGGGCTTTGTCTCTGCTTCCTAGCTACCCATCAGGAAACATGCTCTACCCTATTCTTCCCACTATAAAAAAAAATGGAACCTTCTGAAGCCTTGAGACAAATAAGTCCTTCCTCCTTCTGTTACCTCCACCAGTTATTCTTAGTCATAGTGAAAAAGTAATACAGATAACAATGTGAAGGTTACATTTGTTTTTCATATTTTATATTATTTTAGCTACTTCTCTAATTTTTATCAAGGGTTAGGCTGACTGTGGTATTAATGATAGTTGCAGACTTTAAATTATCTCTGATCTGTCAATGTCTTAATCATATAGCCTTGAGTAACTTGACAAGCCACATAAATACATGAGCTTCATTCTTCATTGTAAAAAGAATAATCATGATGATGATAGCTTTATCACTGGATATTAAATAAGTTTTAGAATTCTGTAGCATAGAACAGACCCAAAAACTTTAGCAGTAATGCAAATCATCATACACATGAAATTTGCGGGAATATTTAAAGTGTTGTAAAAATGATACTTTAGTAGTCACTAACATACCACATAAATATCTTGTTCAAAGTCTTAACTATCTAAAAAATAAGCCTAATACATTCATTAGAGAAATAAATAACATAGTATCTGTGAACAATATTTGACCAATGCAAACTCTCAGTAAATGTTTAAAACTGTACAACTGGAATTCTCAATGAAGCCTTAGCGACTTTGTATACTGCCTATTCCAGACTATTAAATGTCTATAATATTTACATATAATGTCCTTTCATTTATAAAACAGATTATACTGTATATTAAAATTATCAATTATTCATGTTTTGAGACCAAAGACCCTCATACAATGTTATTAGAAGCAATATAATGTGAATTACCTATGTAATGCATTACTTTTAGTATATATAAATAAATATATAGTTTTGTGTGTGTGTATATATTTACATGTATATTAGTTTCAGTATATTTATACAATTTTAATATATATAAGACAAAGTTTTATTTACAAAGTTTAGTTTACAAAGATAAACATACATTTTAATATTCAGTTTTTTTATATAATTTTCTTTCATTTCTCAATTTTTCCAAATATTTAAATAAATACTGATTTTTATATCCAACTTAATCTTTAGATAGCATGTATTTATATTTATACATTCAACTTAACATATTTGATTGGTTTTCTTTCTTCTCCAGATTCTCTTTCAGAGTTAGATTTTATGTTTCTAAAGCACCATCACCATGTCCACACATCTACCACATTGTTACCTGAAATTTTAAGTACCTAAAATAAATCTATCCTTTCTCCAATGAAACTAATTCCACACATGATTCTCCTGTTTCTGTAAATGAAAGCTGAAGTTTAATCATGTCATCTTTATCTTGTTCTTCTGCATCTTTTGAAAGATACATACAAGGAATAAAAAGTCTTTTGGAGTTAAGTAGATCTGGGAGACTCTTGTTCATAAGCTGTGTGAGCTTAAATGAGTTACCCTACCATTCTAAAATTAAGTTCCATGTCTAAAAACATTAGAAATCAAACAAACTAATCATACCGCATTTTTAAGCCTAAAAGCAAGCTATACACGGTACTTAGAAAATCATAGATATTCAAAAATGCTGTCAAAGCAATTTCTCTTCCTTCATCATAGTTATCAAAACTACAAAAACTACAGTTACTTTCTTTGAAAATGTCCTCATTATCACTTCTTATTACAGGATCCTCTCATTTAAATCCTCCGCTTTCAGGTATCATTTAATCCCTAACCATTTACGGCAATAACCATAAAGCAGACAAATTTTTCAGATGCCTATTCTTACCTAGCATGGTAACTTCCAGTAGAACAGAAACTACTTTCCATTAATTTCTAATCCATAAATGCCTTCATCCAAGCTCCTGGTGCCTAAGTCCCATCTGATCGTATCCTTTGAACAGAATCATTCACATTCATTAAAGCCCACCTTTAGATCCACCATCTCCATCGGTTTTCTTAATAAAACCATTCATAAATTAGCTTTCTTTCCTCTAATTTTCTCAACTGCAGATGGGCTATTTTTCAATCATACTTTATTCTTCTAAATAATTATTATTTAAATGAAAATTATATATATAACAACTTAACAATTCATCAGTGTCTTCCAGCATCACAAAAACAGAAAACCAGATGATTGTAAGCCTTTTGATGGAAGCATACAATACTACTTCTGAAAAAAGTTCAAACCTAATCAAATTTCTAGTTGTATCCAATAATTTATACAAAATATGTAAACATGAAAAGGTTATACTATACCAGAGAGCTGTAATCAACAAAATGCAACTAATGTACAACTAAGCTTAGTTAACTGGCCCCATATTTAGCTTGTATATGCAATTGGAAAATATGTAATTCCCTAAAGTCAGTTCAGAAAGTGCTGGTTTGCTAATATTTACTTTCCCAAGAGTGTATACTAGTCCTGCTAACAGAGACCAACCAGAGTGGGGTTTAAAAACGTTGGACTACAAAATGGATGGACATGGGAAAGACTAGTACAATCCTTTTAACCTCCTGCTCCTACTTTTGTTTAACACTAAAGAAAGGAAAGAGCCTTATATTATGTCCCTACTTTCTTTTTATGGTTCTAAATTTATTGATGGCTCAATGTACAATTGTATATCTATGGCTTGGGCATTGGGGAGGTAGCTGTTATACATTTGGGTAGTGATCATTTTAGTTAAAAGTTTTCTCTTCTTTCCAGAATTCTGACTGAGCTACACATCTCTCTTGTTCCTTTATAATTTCCATATAAATTCTAAATGTGTATTTTAAAAACCTTATAACCTAGAAATAATAGCTTCTGAATGTGTATGGAAGTTAATGTGGTAGTAAATGGAAGATGGACAAGTGCAGTCAGACAGTCACTCATCCAACATTACTTTGTGCCTAAGATAAATTTGCTTAGAAATTCATAGCAATAAAATTTGCAAAACTGAGAAAGCTGTATAGGAAAACTTAAAACAATATGGTTCTGAAAATATATGAACAAGCTTCTGGGGCCCTTTCCTCAGCTCATCCTTGGAAGTGCCTTTCTTCCTACCTTTCTTTTTTGTCTTAAAAAGCAGTCTATTTCTATTGCTTTCTTTCCATTCTCCTGACAGCTCCCAGGATTTTCATCTAACCTATACTATGTTTTCTCTTCAACACTAATAAAATTGTCCGAGAACTTCAAAGAAAACTTTATTAACAACTTTGAAGTTTTATTTAAATTTTAATTAATTATATTTTTCAACACTTTCAGGTAACAGGAAAAGATGATTTTAGAATTAGTGAATTTAGTGATTTTTCAAATGCTTCCAAGGATTGTTTTACTTTTCATAAAGAGCAATGTTCTTAAGTTCATATATTAATAAAAGTATACATTTCTGCCAGTGATACAATTCTTTTATTTGCTACAAAAATATAATAGTAATTTTTAAGGAATTTGGAGGATTTTTTTAAATTTTCATTAGTTTGTTAGGAAATTTTTGTTTTGTATTTTAGACAGAACACAGACTTTTCCTTCTACTTCTGGCCAGCCATGTCTTGAAATTTCAACCTGGATGACTCACAAAGCTTCTAAAAGAGCCTATTATTTATCAATAAGAGGAAGAATACTGTGCTAACCCTGCTAGGTGACATTCTTATGGGCTGAATGAGTGATTTTTCAATGGTAAAAAAAATAAGCCTATTAGACAAACTGCATCATCATTTGTATTAGTATGAAGCATATCTTTATTATAGGAGTGACCTGAAAAGAAATATTTTTAAGGATCTGAGATTTAGTTTTTGCTCTACTGGTTCATTTTCATAATACAACCTACATTACTCTTTAGGTTTGTCTATATTGCTACTTTCTTTTTAAATTTTCTTTTATTTTTGAGATTATATAATTTCTTTCTTCCCTTTCCTCCAACCAAACACTCCCATATACCCCTCTTTTCTCTTTTTCAAATTCATAGTCTCTTTGTTCATTAATTGCTATTTCATACACACACACATGCATGCACATGAACACACATGCACACACCCATGTGTGTTTGTGTATCTTACCAAATACATGAATACAACCTGCTCAGTCTGTATAATGGTATTTATATGTATGTTTTCAGGGATATTTTATATTGGATAACCTATTGGTACAATCTTCTCTACATAATACTTTTTCTCCCACTCAGCATTCCTTGGTTGGCTGTCATTCTTTGTATAGAGCTGAGATCTCCCCGATCCACTTTAGCATGTTTATTGTTGTCCTGTTCAGCTTATGTTAAGGCAGGCAGATTGGTCATGTTGGTGAGACTTTATGGGTGTAGCTTCTAGACATAACCTCACAGAAAGCTTCTTTATCCTCTGGCTCTTACAATCTTTGCATCTCCTCTTCAAAAATGTCCCTGAGCCTTTGGTGTAGGAGTTGCACTGTAGATATATCAGTTAGGACTGGTCTTTAAAACTGGTCTCTATCTGTTCACAGGGAAGTTTATTTAATGAGGGGTGAGGACCACATTTATCTGTGAGTATAAGGACAGATATGTAAAATGTAGTTAGTTTAATTAAGTGGTGGTTGTAGGTTCTCCTCAAAATTCGTGACTGTACAAGTCCTGGGTTGTTCACTAGATTTCAAACATGATTTCCCTTTTGTTCAGAAGGTTTTAAGTCCAACTAGAGAATTGTTGATTACTGCCAAGATATGCATGTCACTATTGCACTCTTCAGGTTATCATGCTACAGGGGTCTTTTTTTTTTTTTTGGTTCATAACCATCATACCTGTGTAGGATTGTTGGTTGTTTCCCTTCTTTGGAAGCTAGCATAGTACTTTCTTGAAGCATCTACAATAGTCCTCATGGAGAAAGCATTCAGGTCAGTTCCAGCTCATGGGCCTCTTGGCCCTCTGATTGAAATGTATACTCCTTCAGCAATAAGGACTTACTTTCCTCCTCTGAGGGCAGGGGGGCAACAAAGGTCAATAGAAATAGCCTATAATGTTCTTGGAGCCTTTTGGACAACCCTGACCAAGAACTCAAAAGAGGGCTTCTCATGCCTGGAGCTGGTTTAAATGATGGTCTTTTCATCTTGGAAGGAGCATCGTTAGTCCAGAAGGGAAAATGCAATTAAACCACATAAAACACACACACACACACGTGTGTGTGTATGTGTGCATGGCAGTATTAATATATTAATAATTAATAAAAATATTGATATAATATTATAATATAATAATTAATATAATATAATAATATATTTAATATATTATATATATTTGTATATATGTATACATATATGCTACTATATATATACATATATATAGTATGTGTGTGTATTATAGGTAGATATTTATGACTTTTTCAGACATTCTCGTTGCTACCCACCTTATTTGTCTCCCTCTCTCATCCCTAAATAGAACCCATTGTTGTTATTCTCTCCATCAGATCATTTGTACCCTGCTATTCCTCTCTCTAGTGCTCCGTGACGTGCCTAGCAATGGTCCTTTTTTACTTTCCAGGGGTTAGAGTTGCTCTAGAATGTGTTGCATGACATGCTATATAATGTGTTTTGATCATATTTTCTTCTGTTTCCCCAGCTCTTCCCACATCCATCTCTCCTCACCCATCCACCCAATTTTGTGTCCTTTTTTCACCCATCATGACCAATCTCTACTACTTCCATTGGGAATAACCTACTACTATTTTGCTGCATGGACATCATATTAAACCAATTCTTAATAACATGCATGCTCACATTATCTAGAAAATCTTTCATGAACACTCCTTTCCCAGTTTATTCTAGAATCTAGAATTTAGATTATATCAGACTGACAATTAAAATCAACCACTAAATAAGGATTGAGAAGGCATAATAAACTAGAAGATAGGTAACCTGGATTTTTCCATCATCAGTTTTCTCATATCAAAGTAACTGATGACCTCACTGTTGATAAGTCTAGTCTCCTACTCCCCATTTCATATCACTTGTAAGAATTTAGTCTACTGAGGACTCTATTTATCTTGAAATACTCTTTTGATTGTATTCTCCCTGGTTATACCTTCTCAGTCTCATTGGAAAGTGCTAAAATATCTCAGTTGACCCTGCGTCTTTTCTCCCTCTACACAACTTCATCCACATTCATAACATAACTATCTCACTTCCAAAATAATTATCTCTATGCAAGTTCAGATATAAAGTCAACTGCTTTGTCGATGTTTCCACTTACTTAGGTGTCTTAAAGATACCTCAAACTCCATATTTTAAAAACTAAATTTGTGACCTTTCCTCTAAAAACTTAGTCAAGATCTATTTTAATGTTCCCTATCTTTGTAGTGGCACAACCAATCCTCATTTGCAAAAGATAGAAAATGATTAATCTCTGATATCTCATATTTCACTGAGTTCTATTTTATCTGCTGTGTCTCATTTCTACATCCCAGCTATTATTTTCTAACAGGTTCTCCTATATACACTCTTTTATTAATACTTTCTACTATGGCAGAAATAGTTTTCAATTATTCTAATGATTTTACATTTACACTTATAAGATGTTGTAGTTTCCCATTAACCTTGGTAATTTTGAATAAAATTATAGTACTATAAGACCTGGCTTCAGCTTTCCACCTCTCTTCTCCCATTGTCTCACAAACTCCCACCCACATTTGTCTACTTTAAGATCCTTATAAAGTATATTAATACTTTTGCCTTGAGGTCTTTGCACTGGGGTTCTCTCTAGCTATAATTCTCTTTGCTCTCTCCATTTATTCAATTTCTATCCCCTTTCAAGTAAACTATCATTTCCATTCAATCCAGTAATTTATTCATTGAGAATATATTTTACACCAGATTTAGTTCTAGACCATATGAGATTAATAGGCAAAGCAAAGCCTTTGTAGATTTTATATACTAGTGAAAGGGATGATTAATGATAAAAATAATCTATTTATTTATATAATTGATTCAAGTGAGATAAAAGATAAAAAAAATCAAGAGACTCAAGAAGAAGGAGTTGGCAATGCCTAATTTGGTATTTGACATATAGTTATCACTTAATAAACATTTAAGTGTATGAGTGGCTAAAGGAATGTTCATGTTCATAAAAAAATTTATAAAAAGCAACAACTGCAAAATGAATAGGAGAAATGGAGATGCCAATCAAAAAGAAATCATAAGAAGCCTTAAAATAATAGTGTCTTGAGCCATTCTTGATCAAGTAGATTTCAAGTAGTTTATAGTTACTGTTCCTGTACTGCATAGCCTTATAATTAGTGTGTGTGTGCATATATATACAAACACAGACATGCATGCACATTCACAGTGAGGGGGGTCTGGAGTAGTTCAAGTGAGTCACTCTCATAACCATAGTTTATAATGTCTTATTAACACATACATAAGGTAATATATAGCCCACTTTAACTACCACCAAACACAGACACGCATGCACACTCACAGTGAGGGGGGTCTGGAGTAGTTCAAGTGAGTCACTCTCATAACTATAGTTTATAATGTCTTATTAACATAAGGTAATATATAGCCCACTTTAACTACCCACCAACCTGTATATCCCAAAGTTACTGATTTTCTATGCAAACACTAATATTAACCCTTAAAGTTTGAACTGTTCAGTCCCCTGCCTGTTTTTACAAATCTCCTATATATATTTAAAAGGGACTCTTGCTTTCTTCTATTAGCCTGTAAAGCATGTTGGTTACTAATTCTCTTAAGTCCAACCAAACCCAGAAGGATACCCTTAGAAACAGGACCCTAGGTTTCCATTCCTGCCAGAATTCCTGCTACTTAAAGGCTATCTTATGCTCACAGAGATAGGACATGTAACCTTTGTGATTTCTGAATGACCTTCAAGACCCCAAATACACTCATGCATGGCTCCAGCCTCCTTTGGCTGGGTGACCTTTCAAGTCTCTTGTCTTTTTAAGAACATTCAGGAAGATCTGTATACTTTGTGTGTGACTCCTTAATGGCCCTTAGGACTTTAGGTTCTCTCAAACACAAATATTCTGTATAAACTCCACTTCTATGAAGCCCATAGGAAGGTAATCTATCTTTCACATAAACTTGCTTCCTCTCCCCCAGTTCCAAATCATATTCTGGGGGTGGGGGATAGGAGCTGGGGGGAATGCCTTCCAAGGTACCACAGGAGTTTGAACACATTCCTTTTCCAGGATTTTGACTCAGTCCCCATGACAGGTGCTTCTAGATAATATGGGTCCAGTATCTTCTCTCCAAGACCTTTCTGGGCCCATGCTCACTCAAGAGTGAGCACACTCCCCGCACAGCCCTCCATCAGCAGAACTTTGAATTTCCCTGCTGGTCACTCAGAGAGATACACGCCTCCAGTGAACCCTGACCCTGAAGTAACCACCTTAATATCATCCTTAAAGGGCGCCTCCTCAGGGATAGATAGGGCGATGAAGAGTCCCCAGTCCCCTCAGGCCCAAGAAAGGCACCTCAACCTTCCCCTGCTCCATGGCCCTCACAGACCTGCCTCTGGCGCCGTCTGGCTCCGCTCCGCCATTTTTTGTTGTCCGTCAGTCAATGAGCCCACGCTAAAACCACCGGGCAGTGGGGAGCGAGCGGTGGGATCCGCGGGCTGACAGAAAAGGCTCCCTCAGGAAGACGCGGCGCAGCGGTTGCCAGGGAAACCGGCGGCCCCTGAGCGGCCGTCTGGGAGCAGGGGGCGGGGCAGAAGAGAGCGTGCAGCCGAGGCTCCGCCTCCCCGCACGAGCGCACCGCCTTCAAGCTCCTAAGGGCACCAAGCCACAGTAACCTGGGAATTGAGCATGCTCAGCCACAACTGTCTTGCAAAAACTAAGTCTGCAAGAATGACACTTTATTGCGTCCTCCCACACCCTCCCCCTCCCCGGTGCCATTCAAAATGCCTGGGTGGATTGGCATTTCTAAGGCTGGTGATAAGTTTCTTAATTTCCCAGAGCTTTTTCCCTTAATGTTCTTGCCTTCATGAAGATGATGAGTGACCTGTATTCATCTTACAAATATTGAGAACTAATTGAGTAACTAGCACAACCAAAGCACACAGAAGTCCTAAGGACCCTGGCTCCTCAGCAAGAAGGACATTAGTCTCTTAATTTCCATCAGAATGGCTGTAGGTTGCTTTCTGTTGCTTAGATAAAACTCTCTCATGTTTCCTAGTTCTGTTCTCCTGGGTCTAGCTGACTTATAGAGTTTGGGAAAATGCCTTGATGCAGAAGAGAGACCACTAAGCTTTTTAGGTAAAGTGCTAGCGGCCTGGCATACGTATTCATTCACCTGCACTAAAATATGTGATAAGACGGGATAACATAAGAATATTTTATCAAATGAATAAACATTCAGGATTGGTTGGCTTAAAAAAAATATTGAGAGATATGGATAGAAACTACTCATTAGAAATGTCTTTGACACTTAGGCAGTTTAAAATTCACAACATATCCACATGACCAGCAAAGTGACAGTAAGAGCCATGAGACTTAGTGAGAATTTCCTTGGTAAGAGCAGTTACTTGAAGCTGAAAAAGACAAAGGCACTTCATTAAGTGTGGGGAGATGAAGAGAAAAATGTGAGAAGGATCTGAGTTCCATTAACACCCTAACCTTATAATGCTTTAGTCTTAGGGGAAAAAAATCTTAAACTCATTGAGCCTCAGTATTCTTTTCAAACTGAGAAAAAGGCATTACCTATCACAGAGTGCTGCTCTGTGCCACACATGTGTGATGGACAGGGTTGCATTGCTTAATATAAATCCAGTAAAATTTTAAAAACTTAATATGCTTAGAATAATAAACATCTCCTGATGCCTCTCGGGAGCCAGACGCTATGCAGGTGCTAGTAGTAAAAAGGGAAATACAACACAGGACAGCACTGTACTGTTCAAATTTTATTTTAAATATTATTTAG
>NW_022196900.1:69685102-69727602 GCF_008632895.1 Mastomys coucha | reverse complement strand
TCCACAAACTGACAATAAAGCCCCATTGCTAAAGATAACACCTATACCCCTCATTAAAGATGGAGATGTTAAGTGGGTGCTTACATAGAACCTTCTTCCATACAGTCCAGGATCTCTGTACAGGAGCATACTCCGCACACTCCTAAAAGAGAAGCATAAACACAAAGCCAGCCACAAACCATTTATCTACATTATTATACAGCTTGCAATATATATAGCTTGTGGAAGTAATAATTGACCTGATGTAAGGCCCACCACTCAATGAGATGGAACCCACAACCAACCCTGAGTCTAGATAGCTAAGGGACATGGGGTTAAGCCAAGTAATACTGGTCTAAAAGAAGAGGAAAAGAATGCAGTGACAAAACAACTCCTAATGATACTCTACTGAACAGTGCCTTGTTCACCTATCACCACAGAAGCTTCCTTCTGCAGCAGATGTGGACAAATACAGAGACCTACAGCCAAATGTTACATAGAAAGTGAAGACCTTGGAACACTCTGCCCTAAATGCAATGTCTCTATCAAATCCCTCCCCTCAGAGCCCAGAGAACTCTGAAGAAGAGGTGAAAAGTGTAAGAGCCAGAGAGAATAGAAGACACACACACAAAAAAAACAAGGTCCTCTAAACAAACATGAGGAAAACTTGTATGAACTCAGAGACTAAAGCAAGGTGTTCGGGGCCTGCACAGGTCCGTACCAGTGCATATTTTTATGGCTTCCAGTTGAATGGTTTTATTAAATTCTAAGGCTCTTTTCTTTCTGTTAGTTTGTGTAATCAAACTTTGATATGATAGTTTTTGTTTTACCTTATCATATTTTAGTTTGTTATATTTTTTAAAAAGTGGATGAATGAATGAGTGAGTGAAAGAATGAGTGAATGAAAATCTAGCCACTAATTAATTGAACTGTCATGTGTTCCTAGCTGGGAGAGAAAAAAATCAATTTTCTTGAATAGAGTGACAATACATATATCAATCATTTCAGGTCAGGGCTCATGTTCAGGAAATGATGATCAGCATATAGTTACACTCCACCGTTTTTGTGTGCTTTTATTGGTTAAAGTTTGGTGAGATTTTGTTAACTTTTTATTTTTCTTTCTGAGTTTCACCTCATGTATCCCAGTCCCACTCATCTCCCTGTCCCCTTGTATCCACTTCTCCATAATAAAAACATAAACAAACAAACAAACAAACAAAACAAAGCATAGAAACATCTTGTCGAGGAAACTGTAGTGTGCCACAGTGTGTACCAAGCAATATCCTTCTGTCCACACATCTTCACTTGAGAGTGCTCATTGCAATGAGCCATTGGTCTGGATCAAGGTCTCTGACTTCTATGACACCATCAATATCAGATCCTCACTGAGACTCTTCGGGTTATCCTGTTGTTGCCCTGTGTCTTCGATATCCTGCAGCTTTGGATCAGCAGAGCCAACCCTTTCATAAGACCCAACAGTTCACAGTTGATCTAGATTCTGGAGTGAGCCAGCTTGAAGCCCTGGAGCTAGTCCTGGGTGGTAGCTGAGCTGGTCAGCTAATTGGTTCTCCCTTATCCCCATGATGGTTTGTTTCTTTGGTTTAGGTTTGTTTGTTTGTTTGTTTGTTTTTGTTCTTTTGGTGAGTTTTTGTTTGTTTTCTTGGTTTAGGAGAATTTAATGTTTTATTGGGTTTTTGTTTATTTTTAAGAAGGAACTTAAAGTTGGGTGCATAGGAAGGGAAAGAAGATCTGGAAAACAAATGGAGGATGGGAAGAATATTACCAAAATAAAATTTAAATTATTTTAACCAATAAAAAATAAATATACTAATAATACAAAAAACCACATTTCTTCTGTCTGTGTCTTCTTGTTTTCACTATCATTATATTTTGATTCAGCTCTCACTAAGTAGGAGCTGCTTGCTCTTGGAATTCTAAGACTACAGAAAGATGAGACAAATAAAATTTTCTTTTTATAATTAGCAATCTATTATACTGCTATAGTATTGGCAAGCTAAAGCAGCACTCCTATCCTCGGGAGAGCAAGGAGAAGGAAGCAGAGGTTGTGGTGACAGTAAAGTGGCATCAGCTTATTCTTAACCACAAGCAACTGTTTCTGTGATAAAAGGCATAAAATTAACATGATACTCTACAAAGACATAAAATTAACATGATACTCTATTTTCAGATCTTATTTTTAAAGGAAGGAAGGCAATAAACAGCCTAACTATGGGTTTTTCTCTACATTCACCTCCAACAAATAAGGTCTCCTAGCCAAAAAGCCATCCTTGTCAAACACACTACATGTAAGTCCTGATATTATTGACTGGCAGACTTTAGTTCCCTTCTAATCCAAGAATTATTCCAGAAAATAAATTGTAGCTTCCTTCAGGATTAAGAAGAGTGCTCAACTATTTTGGAACTACAAAGTCTGTATCTCACTACTTCTGATTATTTTCCCCATTACTGAACTCCTAAGAACTTGGTGCAGGCCTGTGGGTTGTCCAATGCCATCTTCTCCTACCTATCTATATGAAACTAGTAAATTGATTTCAATATCATCTGTCATTTCAGGAATCATATGTTAGCCTATTCCAGAAATGAGAGCATGAATCTCTACTTGACCAGTAAAGAAAATAAGAGGGAATTGAAACAACATTTTTCTTCTCAAATTAGAAAGAAAAGAGTGCCTTCCAAGTGTTCATACAGTCAGTGGAATAAGGTAAGGAAAAATGAAATAGAATGTTGACAGATTAAAATGATGCAACAAAATGTACATATTTGCATAAGGCATAATTGTCTACCTAGAAAAACTCTAAGAAATATGTAAAATCTTGGCTGTTGTTCGGGTGCTATGAAAAGTGATAATCTATGGATAAATGATAATAAATGTTTTTTTAAGATTACATAATGCAAAGTAAAAGATATCACATATAAGACAATTGCAGTTTTATATGTTAGCAAAAGTTAATTCAAAATTGAAGTTAAGAAAATGATATCCAGAACTGAACGAAATAAAATTTAAAAATTGAAATAATTTAATAAAATCCATACAAGAACTAAATATGGGAAAACAGAAACTATTTTTGAGAAAACTTAAAGAAAACCCAAACATCTTGGTTTATCTTGTAGAATATTATTTTTAATGCTAGGGATTGAAGCCAGGGCCTTGCTAGATAAATCTCTATCACTGATCTATATCTCTAGATCCTGCATTTTCTAAAATGGGTTTCGTTATGTACCTCTAGCTGTCTTTGAACTCTTCACAGCTGGCCTATCCATGTGTTCTGAACCATCCATGTGCTAGGATGGCAGGCATGCACACTACCACACATGCTTGAGAATGTAGCTTATATGGGATAGAGAGATAGCTGCACCTCTTCTGTGCGTACCTTATCATTACTATCAGCCACCTGCTTCATATACCTAATTAAACAGCTTGCAACGAGTAAGACCTGAAAAACAACAATTCTACCTTTTCATGGACTAAAATCTCCAAATTGTGTGTCAAAATAAAACTTTGTTCTATATCATTTGATCATGTCAGGTATTTATCAGCATATCAGAAGGCTAATTATTATACATGTGAAGATATGTTTATGGACCAGAAAACTGTTTCAGGTATCAATTTTCCTTATATGTACCTACTTATAAAATGAGTAACTACTAGTCGTGTATTGCAATTTAAATTTAAACTAATTGTTATTAAGCAATGAAATGTACTACTTGATTACACTAGCCAACTTGAAATTTCTCAGTAATCACATCTGCCTAGTGGCTACAATACTAAACAAAGCAGATTTTTAAGAATCATCATTATAGAAAGAGCTACTGAAACAAGTCAGTACAATTTTAATCAAAATCACTGATTGATGATAGTCTATTAAAAATTATAAGCTGAATCTGAAACAAAAATGTAAGTGGAAACAAATTAGCTGAGTTAAAAAGAGTATGTAAAAGAAAAAAACACACTTGAAGACTTTCTAAATGTACAATAATCAGAAGAGCAAGTTATTAACCTAAAGATACAAATATAGTTCTGTAGAACAAAATAGCATCCAGCAAGAGCCCTGCATATGTGATAATCTGATTATTTTACCAAAAGGGATAAAGAAATGCAATGTAAAAAATATCCTTCTCAATATGTGATATTAAAACAATACCTTACATAACACAAAAATATTGATATAGATCTTAAACCTGTAACTAAAGGGAAAACTAAAAACTATAAATCTAGAAAAAAAATAACAAATATCTTCCTTGACCTATACTATACAGAGTTATTAGTTACAAAAATTCAATAAAATAACATTTGAGACAACAGAAATGACCAAAATTAAATACCTCTGCTATTCTAAAGTTACTGTTAAGATTTTAACGACACGTCAGGGTATCCTAGCCCACACCTGTAATTCTAGAGCTCCAGAGGCAAAAACCAGAGGATTGCCTCAAGTTGAAGGAGAGCCTGGGATGTATAGTGAGTTATAAACCAGCCCGTTCTACAGATAAAGACTTAGAAATTGTCTCAAAACTCAAAAACAGTAACAAAAGGAAAGAGAGACAATGGGAAAGAAAGACCTGTTATAGACTAAGAGAAAATATTTATAATACTCATATATATTTAGTAAAGACTAATGTTCAGTACATGCACAATTTCTATATATCAGTATCCAGAATTTCTATAACTCAATATTAAGGCAAATAACCTGATTATAAAAAATAATTGCACAATTATATGTACAAATACAAATTAAGTATACAAGAAAAGATGCAAATCATTAGACATCAAAGAAATACAAGTTAAAAATCACAACGAAAGCTCCCTACCACATACTTGGATATTTAAAATTAAAAAACCTTAAAATAGGGCTGGAGAGATGGCTCAGTGGTTAAGAAGATCTGAGTTCAAATCCCAGCAACCACATGGTGGCTCACAACTATCTCTAATGGGATCTGATGCCCCTTCTGTAGAATCTGAAGACAACTACAGTGTACTCGTATAAATAAAATAAAATATTTTTAAAAATAAACCTTAAAATATTAAACATTAATTAGAATGCAGAATATTAGAATTCTTATGTATTGCTGGCAGCTCTTAACATGTTACCTAATAATCCTACAGCTATGTATAAAACTTACCACACTAAAAATGGGAAATTCAATACAAAAGTAAGTGCAAGAAAAGTTGGTGGCTTGGCAAAGCAGGAAGAAAACCTAAAACAGAAGCTATAGAGTATAGCACAACACTGAACTTAAAATTCACAATTCCTGAGAACTATTTTGTAATCCAATAGTATCCTGGTAATGTTTAATGGCATATGAAACTTGTACTCCCTTTGTATAGACTGAATATCTGTGCTTCTCCAAAACCCATGTGTTGAAATCTTAATTCCAATAAAATGGCATTTAGAGGGGTAGACTTTGGAGGGAAATTATCTTTTCAGGTTGGGGCCTTACTGAATGGGTGAATTTACAAAAATCATGAGAGAACTACTTTGTAAAAAATACTAGACACCAGCAGTTTGCCACTTCGAAAAGTGCCCTTAACCAGAATCAGAGCTTTCTGGTAGACTGATCTCAAACTCCCAACTTTAGAACTATGAGGGAAAATTTTTCTATTGTTTATGAGTCACTTATTGTATTATATTTTGCTATATTTAACATGTCTCACATGGAAGGATCTAAGAAACATATACCAAATATCAAAAATAAGAAATTTGAAGATGATCATGTCTGAACATGGCTGATGAAATTGATGAGAATACTTCCTTTACTATGAGATAACAAAAACTACATGATAAAAATACTTTAAAACATAAGAGTTGTCTAGACTTGAAAGGAAAGGAAATTTTCTGATATCAGAGGAAGAAACAATAGCACAAAGGCATTGTCAAACATTACATGGAACTTGAAGAGTCTTAAAGGAAGAGTTGGGGAGAGGACTGAGGGACCCAAAGAAGACAGAGACTCCACAGGAAGACCAACAGAATCAACTAACCTGGACCCTTGGAGGCTCCCAGAGACTGAACCACCAAGCAAAGAGCCTCCATGGTCTGGACCTAGACCCCTGCACATATGTAGTAGATGTGTAGCTTGGTCTTCATGTGGGTCCCCCAACAACTGGAGCAGGGGCTGTCTCTGAATCGGTTACCTGCCTGTGAATCCTGTTCCACTAACTGGGCAGTTTTGTCTGGCCTTGGTGAGAGAGAATGCACCTAGTTCTTCAGTGACTTGATGTGCCAGGGTGGAGTAATACCCAGGGGGATGTCCGCCTTCTCAGGGGAGAAGAGGAGGGAGGAATGAGAGGAAGGTACTATGTGAAAAGGTACTGGGAGAAGGGGGGGCTGATGTTCGGATGTAATTATAATAAATAAATAAACAAACAAACAATTCAATAAATAAAAGAAAAACGTTCCACTGAAATTGTTCCCTGATCAAAAACAGCCATCTAAGAAAGTGTTTTTTCTGGTCTAGCATATAGACAGACTAACAATCAGCATGGTAGCAGCACTTGGCAGTACGGTCTACCTGGCACAAGTTTTGCAGGCCACAAGTGACCAGGCAGCAAGCTGAAAAAGTGAAGCCCAAATTATGGTATACATTCTTGGAGACTAGAGATGCCAGTACTGTGAGACACACACAAAGGAGAGATGCAAGCATGAAGATGGGACTGATTCAACAAAGAGTCTATGTGTTTTATAAGTGGCAGACCTTAAGGGATAGACAACCTAATGATGCTGGAACCCAGATGAGTTCAAGATGATACATATGGAACTGCAGCCTCTGGTGTTTGCCCCTTCTGGATTTTAGTCTTTCTTTACTTGGTCTTCCCTTGCTATCTTCCTATTTCTCCATTTAGAATGTTTACTGTGTGCCAATATATATTTAGAGGATGTCACTTTTTTTTAAAATTGTGTATGTGTTCATATGTGTGTGTGTGTGTGTTTGTATGTGTGTGTGTGAGAGAGAGAGAGGGAGAGTGAGAGAGAGAATATGTGGATTTATGTATTTGTGGTAGAAGGGGCTAGATTAGTAATTAGCTTGGTAGCAGAACATGGCAGCACTGACTACCTGGTCCCAGTTTTGCAGGCCCAAAGTGGACATATGTCAGTAGTGGTTCCATGAAGGAGAAAGGTATCAGATCCCTTAGACCTTATGAGTGGTGTGTCACTTAAATATGACTGCTTAGCACAGGTGCTAGGAACTAAATTTGAGTCCTCTGAACAAACAGTATATGTTTCTACTCTCTAAATCATCTCTACAGCCCAAAAGTTCAGCTCAAGTTGACCTCAAATTTATGATCTTCCCATTTCTGCCTGTTTAGCATGGAGAATGGAAGCTTTTTAAAATAGAGTCTTACAGTTAAGAATATGGCTAGAAGCCAGGCACTGGTGGAGCATGCCTTTAATCCCAGCACTTAGGAGGCAGAGGCAGGTGGATTTCTGAGTTCAAGGCCAGCCTGGTCTACAGAGTGAGTTCCAGGATAATCAGGGCTATACAGAGAGACCCTGTCTAAAAAAAAAGAATATGGCTAGAGAAAAGAATATGGTTAGACCCTATAACCTCTAAAGAAGTAGCAGTCATTAAAAGTGTCTCCAACCAAAGAAAAGCTCAAGGCCAGATAGTTTTAGTGAAGAATTCTACCATACTTTCAAAGCAGAGCTAATACCAATACTCCTCAAACTATTCCACAAAATAGAAACAGAAGGAACACTGCCATACTCACTCTATGAAGCCAGTCACCCTGACACCTAAACCACACAAAGACCCAACAAATAGAGAGAACTTCAGAACAATTTGTAACTGAAAATTTTCAAACTCTACTTTTGATATGACTTTTTATATACTTTAATCTCCCTTCTAGCCCATTGCCCACCAGAGGTAGTGGAAAAGAAAGGTTATTAGGATCCAGGAGGAGTGGACCTGTTTAGAAATTGTTCTGTGGAGCAAACCCCATCTTCTTTGTTGGGAAATCAGTAGATCAGGTCACAGAACTCAGCAGGAGCAGCTCAACCCACTCACAAACACTTCATGAATATACCAGCTGTCGAGTTCAATAGTATTGGGATAGCAAACATGAATCAGCAGTGGCAGCATGACCTAGCAGACATAGCCAGGCCTCAGCCAAATCACCACGTTAGCAGGAGTAACATTAATCAGAAAAAACTCCAGGAGAAGTTCTCCCTGTGACACTCACAATGAACTGGATATCAACAAAGATGAGAGACCAAGAAGCATTGCAAAGCTGGCTATACAAGCCCTCATCACTATCTGTTGATCCCTATTTATACTCCCTTCAAATATCACATGTCCTCTATGGGTCTTGCCTCACCATGTGTCTTACCTCAGCATGTGAGTCTATCTTAGCAAAATTCCACGTGAGTCTGTATCAACTGACATCACTCTGCCAATCCACCCAAGTCCACAGAAGCAGCAAGAAGCTGCCAGAGCAAAACCAGAAATTTTTTTGTTGCATTTCTCTCTATGGAGTCATGGTAAATGAAGCTCAACTACAGTATACGGCAAATCAATGAATGTGCGTCCTTAGCGAAGAATCCTTAATCACATTATCTTTTCATACGAATGATTTAGCAAAACATCCTTTCACTTGTATCCACTTCAGGAAAACACTCCTTCACATCTTTGTCCTGGTAAAATGCCATCCAACAGACTTTCCAAAGAAATCATAAGTTTCCACTTCACCAATTTCTCTTATAAACATTGATGTAAAAATACTCAATAAAATACTCGCAAACCAAACCCAGGAACATATCAAAGATATCACTCATCATGACCAAGTAGGCTTCATCCCAGGGATGCAAGGATGGTTCAATATATAAAAATCCATCAATGTAATTCATCATATAAACAAACTGAAAGAAAAAAATCACATGATAATCTCATTAGATGCCGAAAAAGCCTTTGACAAAAGTCAACACCCCCTTCATGTTAAAAGTGTTAGACAGATCAGAGATATAAGACACATACCTAACCATAATCAAAACAACATTCAGCAAGCCAATAGCCAACATCAAACTAAATGGAAACTTAAAGCAATTCCACAAAATCAGGAACATGACAAGGATACCCACTCTTTCTCTCTAGCTATTCAATATAGTACTTTAAGGTCTAGCCAAAGCAATAAGATAGCTAAAGGAAATTAAGGGTACACAAATTGGAAAGTAAGAAGTCAAAATATCAGTTTGAGGATGGTATGATAGTATATATAAATGACCCCAAAAATTCTACCACAGGACCCCTACAGCTGATAAACACCTTCAACAAAGTGACTGGATACAAAATTAACTCAAAAATCAGTAGCCTTCCTGTATACAAATGATAAACAGGCTAAGAAAGAAATTAGGGGAACAACACCCTTTACAATAGCCACAGATAAATTAAACTATCTTTGTGTGACTCTAACCAAGCAAGTAAAAGATCTGGATGACAAGAACTTCAAATCCATGAAGAAAAAATGAAGCTCTCAGAAGATGAAAAGATCTCCCATGATCATGGGTAGGTAGGTAGGTATCTTTCCAAGAGAAATTTATAAATTCCATGTAATCCCTGTCAAAATTCCAACACAATTTTTATAGACATTGAAAGAGCAATTCACAACTTCCTACAGGAAAACAAAAAACCCAGGATAGCCAAAATAATTCTAAACAATAAAAGAACTTCAGGAGGAATCAGCACCCCCTGACTTCAAACTGCACTACAGAGCAATAGTGATAAAAACTGTATGATATTGGTACAGACACGTGATCAATGGAATTGAATCCAAGACCCATAAATCAACCCACACCACCTAGAGACACTTGATTTCTGGTAAAGAAGCTATAACCATAGAATGAATTTAACTGGATGTCTACATGTAGAAGAATGCAAATAGATCCATATTTATCACCCTGCACAAAACTCAAGTCCAATTGGATGGAGGACCTCAACATAAAACCAGATAAACTAAATCTCATAAAATAAAAAGTAGAAAATACTTTGAATGCATTGGTACTGGAGACAATTTCCTGAACAGAACACTAATGGCTCAGGCTCTAAGATCAACAATTGATAAATTGACTTCATGACACTGAAAAGCTTCGGTAAGGCAAAGGGAATTTTGTTCAGTAGAACAAAATGGCAGGCTACAAATTGGGAAAGAATATTAACCAAGCCTACATCTGATATAAGGCTAATATCCAAAATTTATAAAGAACTCAAAAATTTAGACATCAATAAACCAAATAATCCAATTTTAAAATGGGTACAGACCTAAACAGAGAATTCTCAAAAGCATAATCTCAAATGGCCAAGTAGCACTTAAAGAAATGTTCAAAGTCCATAGTATCGGGGAAATGCAAATCAATACAACTCTGAGGTTCCATCTTATACCAGTCAGAGTGGTTAAGACCAAAATCTCAAGAGATAGTACATGCTGGCAAGGATGTGGAGCAAGAGGAGCACTCCTCCATTGCTGGTGGGAGTACAAACTTGAACAACCACTTTGGAAATCTGTTTGGTGGTTTCTTAGAAAACTGGAATAATTCTACCTCAAGACTCAACTATACCACTTCTGGGCATATACCCTACAGATGTTCCAACATCCCACAAAGACACTTGCTCAACTATGTTCATAGCAGCTTTATTCGTAATCTCCAGAAACTAGAAATAATCTAGATTTCTCTCAACTGAAGAATGGATAAAGAGAATGTGGTACATCTACACAATGGACCACTATTTAGCTATTAAAAACAAAGACATTGTGAATTTTGCAGGCAAATGGATGCAACCTGAGAATCCCATCCTAAGTGAGGTAACCCAATCCCCAAAGGACATGCATGGTATGTACTCATTTATAAGCAGATAGTAGACATAAAATATAGGATACCCATGCTACACTCCATGGACCTAAAGAAGTGAAACAAAAAGGAAGTGGGAATGCTTGAATCTCACTTAGAAGGAGGAATAAAATAGTCATAAGATGAAAAGGGAGGGCAGAAATAGGGTGGGAGAGGGAATAGGGAGGAGAAATTGGAGTGGTTCAGGATCAGGTGTGGGGAAGGACAGGATAGATGGCCAGATGACCATGTGAGTGAATGGAAATCTGTAGCTTACTGGGGTGGGCATTGGGAGGCATCTCCAGGAAGAAACAGAGATCTGGAATAAGGGAGGCTCCCAAGAATCAGTGGGGATGACCTTAGCTTGGACTCAAAGCACTGGGGATATGGAACTTGAAGAGGCTACCTCCTGTAGCCAATCAGGATCCCCAGTGGAGTGATAGAACACCAACCCACCCACAAAACTTTCGGCCCAAAATTTGTCCAGTTTACAAGAAATGTAGGAACAAAGATGGAACAGAGACTGAGGGAATGGCCAATCAATAGTCACCCAACTTGAGACCCTTCCCATGGACAATCACCAATCCCTGACACTACTAATGATACTCTGTTACACTTGCAGACAGGAGTCTAGCAGGTCTGTCCTCTCAGAGGCTCTACCCAGGCAGCTGACTGAGATGGATGCAGACATCTACAGTGAAACACTGGATGGAGCTTGGGGACTCTTAATGGAAAAACAAGAGGGATTTCAGGGCCCAGAAGTAGATAGGAATGCCACAGGAAGAGCATCAGAGTCAACTAACCTGGATCCTTGGGGCTCTCAGAGACTGAACCACCAACCAAAGAATACACAAGGGCTATACCTACACCTCCTTGCACATATGTAGCAGATGTGACCTTGGTCTTCATGTGGGTCCCAAACAATTGGAGCAGAGACTAACCCAAAAGCTGTTGTCTAAACATGGAATAAGTTCTTCTAGCTAGGCTGCCTTATCTGGCCTGAGTGGGAGAGGATGTGCCTAGCCTATCAGACTTTATGTGCCAAGGTGAAGGATAACTAGGGGGCCCCTACCTGCTCAGAAGAGAAGATGAGGGGTTAGGGGAAGGATCGTGGAAGGGAATAACTGGGAGGGGGACAGTGAGGAAAAAGGAGAATGTAAATTGAATAAATAAAAAATAACAAATAAATTAAATAAACAGAAGAAAATTAAATTTTAAAAAGCAATATAGCTAGATTATAGATCTAGATGAAAACCTACTATTATTCTGTTGGGTGGCCAGAGTACTAAACCACCTCCTAGTGACCTATCATACACACAATTTAATGCATCTCTCAACCCTCATCACAGAAGCTTCTGTTTGCAGGAGACCCCCAACTGGCCCAGCTATAGAGGATAAGAGACGGGAGAATGTTCAGCTCTACATGCAACATATATATTGTACCCATCCTTCAAATGTTCAGGGGTCACTACAGAAGACAGGGTAGAAAGAGGATAAGATCCAGAGGGAGTAAACAACTACAAGGAAATGATGCCTTCTGAACCCAGCAGGACAGCTGTACATACAACGAACTCAGCAGTCGTGATACTGTGCATGAGACCTGTGCAAACCTAAATCAGACCAAATCCCAGCATGGGAAAAGTGGGTGTGATCAAAGTCCCCTTCCAACCACCACCCTTGCCCCAGCAGAGGAGTGTTGGCAGTTCCTAGCTGCTGGGAGAGGAAGGGTCAGTTTTCTCTAAAAGTGTAGCCTCTGATAATTTGACCCACTCTAGTAGAAAGTCGTATGTCCAAGAATATTAAGGTAGAACAATCGACCTTGGTAGGAAAAATGAAAATAAAACGGAGACAAAGTTGTATAGGAAGGAAAGGAGAGGTCAATCTAAAAAGAGTTAGAGGGTTGGAGGGTGAGAATGATCAAAACACATTGTGTGAAGTTCTCAAGATAAAAAAAAAATGTTATTGAGTTTTAGAAGAGATTTGGGGCTTTTGAGTAGAGTTTGAACTACTAAAGAGTACAGTGTTTTGAGTTGTGCTGAATTCACTTGGCTGTATAAGATGGTGTGATAATTAATCTTTGTCTTCATGAAAGGTAGTTCCAGAGAAATTGCTGGATGTCAGAAGAATCTCTCAGTGTGGGATCATCTTTGCTTAGTGATTCAGATGGGAGGAGCCTGAGGAAAAAGCGGTGTTGCCTACCTGACTGCCTTTGCTGTTTGCAGGTGAGTGTATGTATTGCTGCCTCCATCCTCTGCTAACATCAGATTCCAGTCTCTTCAGTCTTCCAGTGTGGACTGAGAACCAAAACCTGATCAGGAATCTTCTAGCCATAAGCCCCTGATTGGGACTTCAAGCTTGAAGCTTAGCATCAAGCTTCATGGACTTGTTTAGTATGCCATTACTGGGCTACCTGGATCCTCTTATGCAAGACAATTTAACAAATCTTGTTTTATGATATAGAAAGTATTCAGCAACACCATACTAACTGCTTTTTCCCTTCTTGTCCTTTAGCATATTTTTACTGGGTTACTACTTTTGTCAGGGCCTCTAGTATTATATCAATTAGGGGAAAAGTATCATTAAAATATGTCAATACCATGCATATCCAAGGCAACCTATTCCTAGAAAAATACCAATGACATTCTCCACAGAACTAGGGAAAAATCTAAACTTTAACAAAGCATGATGGCTCATACCTGCAGTCCCATGACGTGGGGGCTGAGGCAAGCAGATCATAACTTTAAGTTTAAGAGAGACTTCATAGAGAGGACTCTTAATTAAGTTTATATGAAAACACAAAAGATATTAGTCAAAACTTGAGCAGAGAGAAGAGAGTGGGGGATATCACATTATCTGTTTTGAAGATGTTTTACAAAGCCATAATAACCCTAAAACCCCGTAAGAGCAGACGCAGACATGGAACAAAATAGTGATTTGTGATGGCTACTTCTGATTGTCAACCTGACAGGATCTAGATTCCCCTAAGAGACAAGGATTATCTAGATTGTGCTAGCCTCTAGGTTTACCTATGAAGTTATCTACATTAGGTTAATTGAGATGGGAATACTCACCTTAAGATGGGTGATGCCACTTCATGGTGCAAGATGGCTGCAACATGAGTTCATTTCAACTAGAACCAGAAATGTTGTACTTTTTATTGTATCTTGCACATTCTTTGCAAGCACTCTACCACTAACATATCCACAACCCATGAAAAATAACTTTTAAGGGGTTCATAGGTAGAAAATATAATTCTTCTTATGTCTCACTGAACAGAACTTTTTTATAGCAGATGTATAAATAAGTATTGAGTCTGTCTGGAACATCTGTGTGCTCAGACAAAGATAGGTTACATAGTTGGTAGGGTCCAGTACAAAATGAAGATGCAAGTTCGTGTGCTAGTTGGTGCTCTCACTATGTGCACCCCCTGGGAGTAATCAACTTAAAAGAATAAGTTACTTAAGATCAGTGATCCAGTTATTTCGTTCTGTTATCTTTGGTTTTGTGGCCATATAGTACATGAGGAGAGAAGAGGAGAGGAAAGGGAGGGGAGGAGAGGGGAAGGGAGGGGAGGGGAGAGGAGAGAGAGATACCACATGGCAGCCTGGAGGCAAAGTTGGAGACAGCAAGGGGTCAAATCCCAATGTCTCCCCCCAAAAGCATGTCCTTAATTGCTTTAATTTCCTTTTACTAGAACCCTCCTAAGATGTCCACCACTTTCCAATAATTTAGGCTGGAGATAAAGTCTTCAAATTGTAAGCCCTTGGGAGACATTTAAGATCCCAATTACAGCAAGTTCCTAGTTCAAAACTTACTAAGAATTCTAAGGTAACAATAGCTTAGAATAAGCTGTGGTTCTATGAGTTCTGTGCCTTTTGAGTGTCCAAGTTATTTAAAATCATGATTCTCCATGAATAAAGAGAACATTTAGGGGTGATGGAAATCTGACTAATTACTTGGTTTAATAACTTTCATTTTCCCCTTATTATCTTGTGTTTTAGTATTTAATCTGTTCCTCTCTTAAAGTTCCTCAGTTAAAAATTGTCATACTTGTGATTTTTCAAAAAGGTTTCATATTTGCTTCCATGTACTTATGCTGTTATTGTTACTATTATTGGTTATTACAATTTTGTATGCGAGAGTCTGAGTACAGAAAATTTGATAGCATGAGAAAGCCGTAAATATTACTGACTGATCAAGTTATATACATTCAAGCTTGACATTTCTGGGCTCCATGTCCTTAAAATAGATAGCCATTCTACTTTGTATTTATGTTTCATTGAACTGATTCTTTGAGTTATGAATTATTTTCTTTGTCCACTAGTGGGGACAAATGAAGCTAACATTAAGTATAACTAGATTGTAGTGTATTCAGGTGCTGGAGCCTGCAGGGCAGTCAACATGAAAACCATGACTGGAGGAGTGAGGATGATTATAGGAAAGGCAGAAAGAAGATTCAAGAGACAGATATGGGAGGACTGCTGTTTGACACCATGGCAGCAGCAAGTGTATTTTCTTAGTGTCTTTTAAAGACAAACAACAGAAAGCATGACAAATTCCAGGATGTTAAACAATGATCACAAATGCTTACATGGCAATTTTATGGTACACAGTATCTATGTTTGACTGAGCCCATTTTCTTCAAGTTTGGACATTCTCTCAAGAATGTATGTGTAAGCAGAGGAACGCTGCAGGATATAATGCTCGTCTTTAAAAACAAGGACAAATGTTTGCAGACTCATTCATGATTAATCACAAGCAAGAAGTCAGCCAAAGTTAACTCCAGATGTGCTCCCCATATTTAGGGATATTTAAATAATAAAACCATAAGAAAACACAGAAGAAATTACAATAAAATGAAACCAAGTAGAGCTACAAATTAGAACATGTCATACATAAAAGCTTTGTGGGTTCTGGGACAGTTCTGTTGATGTGCTGGATTATGCCAATGCTTGCCACAATAAAAAGTGTACTTTTGTGCATGAATTTCATTCTACAAAAAATTCCCAAGAAATATATTCTTTTCGTTGATAAACATAACCTAATTCTGATCATTTTTCTTCATGTTAATATATCAGGCTTAAAACAGTTTATCATTTACTATAATGGTAACTGATACTAATTGCTAAGGCTAGGTATGAGCCAAGAACCTTAACACACATTCTCCTATTTCTTGTTCACAAGGGATCTACGGCATTTTATCCCTATTTACTGACAAGAAACTGGAACTGTAAGAATAAACATAAGTTAACTAAGCTGCCTAAAGTAGCATAAAAAGTAAACTGGAGAATTAAGGGTTGAAATCAAATGATCCCAATGGTCACATTCTTTATTAAAACAGTCCATTGCTTTCCTGCATCAACTTCTCAGACAACACAGGAGCCTACCATCTTAGGTGTAGTATTGCATCAGAGAGGGGGATCTGGGAAGGATCTGTACAAGTCTGACTTGCCATGGGCTTAAGGACTCACTATCTAAGAAACATTGTAAACATCTAGACTGAAAAAAAATCTGTCCACTTCCTTGATCCTACATTTCGATCATGGTAATCCATACCATAAGAGAGAATTTAATAGCACTGGCATTACTCTTGTAGGACGGAGGGGCGACCATGGGCAGTAAGATGGGTACATGTCAAATACAGACCAGGCTCAGTAGGTACCAGTGATGTCATAGCACAGGGGCAACTGTTCTACAAGGAGCAGGGATCACTTCATTATGACAGAATAGAAACGGTGTTCTTGGTCTATATCAATTATCTACAAATAATATTAATGCCGAACTTAACTCTGGGTGAGATGTGATTATAGCTTGGAAGAAGCAGTGAAGAAAACACAAGAGACATCCTTCAGAGTGGGCAATGGCTAAGGAAAGAAGGCAGCAAGGCAAAGCTGAGGCCAAACAGATGTACTTCAAGAATCAAAAAGGAATGGGCTTCAGAGAGGGGAACTAGGGTTCACACCCAGAAAAGGATTGCATGGGACTGGGATTTGTAAGGTGATACAACTGAAGAAGTAAACTGAGAAGGGAAAGAGGTCCCAAGGATAGGAATTCCCATTTTTCCCTTGAAGGCCCAAATCTAAAAAGCTTCCTCTTTTCCCACAAAAAGATATTTCTAAACTTGGATGTGTTTCAGCCTGTTTCTCTAACAATACTTTTCTCACTCCTTAAAAAGAGATGATTCCATTAAGAACATTTAAACTTTATATAGTTCTTTGAGTATGATTAGCAGGGCAGACCATATTTCACCAGTCCTTTAGTTTCTAGGACTCTGGTGGAGATAGGATAGTGAGTGTGTGTGTGTGTGTGTGTGTGTGTGTGTGTGTGTGTGTGTGTGCACATACACACTCACCTGAGCATTAATTTAGAGGACAAAGGCCCTCTGGTGTCTATTCTTGATAGTGATATTCTTGATAGTGATATATATATATGTGTGTGTGTGTGTGTGTGTGTGTGTGTGTGTGTGTGTGTGTGTATGTGTGTGTGTATCCTATCACTAAATTCAGTGCTCATAGATTCCCCTAGCCTGTCTAGACAATGAGCCTCAATATGTCTTCAAATCCCTTCCAAAGGTGCTGAGGTTATAGTCATAAGGCACTACCCTGGCTCTTTACTTGAACTCAGAGAGGTCTGAACTTAGGTCCTCATGATTGTGTGGCAGATGCTTTATCAACTGAATCATCTCTCCAGCCCATGTAACATAATTTGTAAAGGGTGATACTTTATAATATATATACTGCTTTTGTCTTAATATCATTAGCTAATGTTAATTCATGGAAATTTTCTCAGATGATAAAATGTTCTTTGAAAACATCAATTCCAGTTGGTGTCTATCTCACAGAAGCATAACTGAGCCATTCCTTTCATATAGATATATATATGTATATATATGTGTGTGTATATGTATATATGTACATATATATGTATATATATACATATATGTCTCATATCCTTTTCTCTTAGGTTTTGAATTCTATACACAAGATCACTAGGTTAGGAGGATGATTTCTTTTTCCCAACATACTAGCAAACTGTTTTCCAAATGATAGCATCTCTCTTTTTGCTCCCACTTGCAGAGTGCAAGTACCTGTCACATAATACTCTTGTCAACATTCTAACTGTGATATTTAGAGAAAAAAAATGTTTTACCCAATTAGTCAGGTCACATGAACTGATAGACCTTAGCCATCTGCCGAGAAGTAATTTGAGAAGTTTGCTTTAAACATACAAAATGTGATTGTACTAGTCACAGATGGGACGCCTGCAAAAAATGGAAGAAATTGTTTTCAACACAGTATTTCCATTGGGAGAGAAGACTGGCAGCTCCAAGCCCTTCAGAGAGTGTTTAAGGTGTGGACTGGGTTACTATGTTCCCTGTGGCTTAATAAGTAAACAAATTTAAAAACCCCTAATTCTTTCCTCTTGCCCTTGACTTGTACTTTTCTATGGAGTATTGAGCAAAAGGTGAAAGATTAATTTGATCTAAAAAGAATCCAGAGTACTTTAGGGAGTATTTGCAAGATAATAAACCCAGTTTATTCTGACGACATAAATGTTTTAACTACTTAAATGCTGAATCAGTAAAATACGAGAGCTGGAGTTAGAGGGCTCTGAGGCCTCCATTTTGTTATGTCCCCCAGTATCATTAAGATTGTGCTTCCTTATGTGACAAAATAGGTAAGCACTGAGCATGAAACTAATAGATAAACTATGGCTGTTGCTGACTTGTTCAATAAAGTGAAAACATCCATATGGAAAAAGGACACTGGACTTCACTTTCGGCGCACAAATGACTGCTAATCTTTAGAGTTATACTTACATACATGGAAGGAGTATAACGGCAGTTTTAGAAGAGATATACAGAAACCAATAAATTTACATTGCTAAATTACTGTTGAAGTACAAATAGCAAGGTATACCTAAACATATAAGCACCTATTAATTATACAGGGAGATGATTGATACAAAGTTAACTTATTTGGCATAGTTACACTATCTGGAAAGTAAAAGCTACAGAATGAAAAAACTAAACCATACTTTTTGTCAAAAGATATCCAAAAGGGAATCTTACAATTACAATCAGCAATATGAATCTGGAATTAACCCTATATGTTCTCTGATTTGATACCTAGCAGTTATGAAATACAGTTCAACCTAGTTTAAAAAAAAAAAAAAAAAACCAGTATTCAAAACTAGGCTTAAAACTTGCTACTTTTCCCCAAATAAACTATTTTTACAAAGATGTATTCATCTTAGATATTAATTACATGTTTTTAAACAGAAAGAAAGGTTTTATTTGACATCAAAGTACTATAGAATGTAATATGCATAGATAGTGTGCTATAGGTACTGATTTTGCAGATGAGAATGCCTAAGTCCTGGCTCCATCGATCCAAGCAGTTCTCTTCTTGGCCTTGACAAGCCTGTGTGATCTGTGTAGGCCTGTTTTTCTGATCTCATCCCCCACTTCTCTTTTTATCTCACTCATCTCTGCCTACATAGGATTTCTTGCTGTTCCTCAGACACAAACACTCCATGCTATATTCCCTATTAGCCTTTATCATTCCCTCTGCTTGGACTGTTCTGTTTTTGCTACACAACCTGTTCTAGTTTTATCCAGGAATCTTTTCAAATTACAAGTCTTAGAGAAAACTTTCCTGACCACAAAGTCAAGATATCTTCTACCTGCAGTCACTTATAGCCTTATTATTTTGTTCTTTCTTCTTTACTGGATAAATGCATAATTCTATTTATTTATCTACCAGTTGATTGGCTATCTTTTCAACTTGAAGCTTGATGAGAGCAGATCCTTATGTATTTTCTGCTCTGCTGTATCTTCAACAGCTATGAAAACTTCTGGCACATACAGATATTTCACAAATTTTCCAAATGACCAATTGAAGAGGTAAATGAACAAATGCACGATATGTAGTTCTATGAACCTGGGGAGAACAGATAAAGAGTATATAACTAAACCAAGCTGAAATGGGGTGTGATCAAAAGGGTTCTTGGGAAAATGTGAACAGGATTTTGAAGGGCAACCAAAGAAATGCGAAGAGATGTGAGGCACAGGGCATAAGAGAAAACATAGTGTACTTACCAAAGAGCCATCAGTGATCTGGAGTGATAACGGTAAAGAGAATAGGAGAAAATGGCTCTCTGTGACTGCAGTCATCGAGCAACGGTCTTAGAAATCCTATAAACCTCTCAGGAGACAGCTATATCAGGCTGGATTGTCCTTCCTTCAGTCTCTGCTCCATAGTTAGTCTCTGCAACTCCTTCCGTGGGTATTTTGTTTCCCCTTTTAAGAAGGAATGAAGTATCCACACTTTGGTCTTCCTTCTTCTTGAGTTTCTTGTGGTTTGTGGGTTGTTCTTCCTGTATTCCAAACTTCTGAGCTAATAACCACTTATCAGAGAGTGCATACCATGTTTGTTCTTTTGTGATTGGGTTACCTCACTCAGGATTATATTCTCCAGATCCATCCATTTCCCTAATAATTCCATAAATTCATTGTTTTTAATAGCTGAGTAGTACTCCATTGTGTAGATATACCACAATTTCTGTATCCATTCCTCTGTTGAGAGACATCTGGGTTGTTTCCAGTTTCTGGTTATTATAAATAAGGCTGCTATGAACATAGTGGAGCATGTGTCCTTATTACATGTTGGAGCATCTTCTACCCTCAGAACTCCCAGGGACTCAACCACCAACCAAAGAGTACACATGGTGGGACTGATTGCTCTGGCAGCATGTGTATAGTAGAGGATTGCAAAGTCGATCATCAGTGGGAGGAGAGGCCCTTGACCCTGTGAAGGTTCTATGCCCCAGTGTAGGGGAATGCCAGGGCCAATAAGTGGGAGGGGGGAGTGGCAATCAGGGGGAGGGGGAGGCATCAGGGGTTTGTTCTTGTTGGCTTTTTTTTTTTGAGGGGAAACTGGGAAAGGAGAAATCATATGACTTGTAAATAAAGAAAATATCTAATAAAAAAAAGAAATCCTATAAACAATTTGAGTCCTAAAAATGACAAAAATATTATCCATAGGTAATTAAAATCATCCAGTCTTTCCATCTATAATTCCCAAGAATTAGGAAGGTTAAAAACATTTAATGAGGAAGAATTCATCTTTAAAAATAATATATATATGCCTTGCCCACTGTACTGTCACATCAACTCTCAGCATAAGATCTGAGAGATAAAGACAGCTACCTGTTAGCATATCAAGCAATAGCTACCTATTTATATTATCCAATTATATAATATAAGCTATATGACACTAACTACATACAATAAGCCAGTTTCTCTAGTGTGATGAGATATAGATTCTGTAGGGTCAGCTTCTCTCAGAGTGACTTTAGTTAGGTTTTATTTGTTTGTTTGTTTGTTTGTTTGTTTGTTTTTTCAAGACAGGGTTTCTCTGTGTAACCTTGGCTGTCCTGGAACTCACTCTGTAGGCTAGGCTAGCCTCAAACTCAGAAATCCACCTGCCTCTGCCTCCCAAGTGCTGGGATTAAAGTTATACCTAGTAAATTGTATTGTACTATATATTTATTAGAAAATTTTTTAACTATCAATGACTCCTTAACTAGAGACTAATAGACTGACAATAAAATAATTGTCAAAACCCACAATTTCTCACATGGACACATCTCAAAATTTAAAAATCATTATGTACTCTATATTTGGAGAAAAAAATTAAAGTATGTCCTAATTTGCAACTGGTAAACTGGGCTAAGCAACAAAACTATATATGTACTCTAAGGAGTCCATAATCCCAAAACAAGAATGGGCAGGCTTTGGAACATAGCAAAACAATACCCACATAATGCAGGCAGATGGAGAAGCATATGGCCACCACAGCTGGAACACTTTGTAAATGATCCCAAACCACCACTGGTCTTTGAACACTTTCCCAGTTCAAAGTATAGAGAACCATATATTATCAGCAAGTTCTTGGTGAGTGAGATGTTTACAGTTCTTCACTAAACTCCTTGAATAATATTCCTAAAGTGTGCAGACTAACAAACTAAAGCTTTCTGGTGAGCAATATGCTGCTGCCCACGTGCAGAACCACTTAACCTTGGTGACATGCTCTGGATTCTAGGAGGTAATTATTACCTGTTGCCTTTTTCTGATAGGGTGTTGCTAGCTAATGCTTCAATAAAGGTCATAACTACTTGGGGAGATCAATTCTTCTAGGGAAAGGATTTGGACATTATTCACATGGCTTATGGAGTCACTCATTAAAATCTGATGTTGCTATTGCTTATTTTATTGCTAATGTTTGGAAACAAAAACTATACCCTAAAGGGGATATGGCAAGAAGATCATTAGAATCAGAATCATCTTGCATGACTAATGCGCACAAGCATGCTATCTCACTCTTCTGAGCTCCATTTTTGTTAAAGTATAATATAGGAAGAGAGAATTGTGACTATGTCGCCTAAGCATTTAGGAATTTCAATAAGATAGTATGTATTAAGGCATTTTCTAGGCCAGGAAACTGTGTAAACATTAGAGCTTATTATGTAACATTGATTGATTGCATATTTTAGAAGCTCTTCAAATAACCCTACAAATACTATTATATGTCATTGCTGTTTAAAAATAGAATTAACCATACAACAGACAAAACAAAGAAGGTAATGTACAGCTGCCCCTTATTTCATACAGTGTCTTCCCTGTTAATAGTATCTAATATGAGCATTGTACATTTGTGGCAGCTAATGAATACTAATAATTACTAACTGACATCTCGAAAGTCTTACTTTGCTTAATCTCTGTTTTCTTTCTCAAGATCCCATGCAAGGTACCATATCACATTTAATTAATGTTTGTTAGGCTAATCTTGGCAGTAACAGTCTCTCTCTCTCTCTCTCTCTCTCTCTCTCTCTCTCTCTCTCTCTCTCTCTCTCTCTCTCTCCTCTCTCTCTCTCTCCTCTCTCTCTCTCTCTGTCTCTGTCTCTCTCTCTCTGTCTCTGTCTCTTTCTCTCTCTCACACACATGTGTGTGTGAGAGAGAGTGCTCACGTGCAAATTTGGAGAGTATTTTCAAGCATTATATAGGATACTTGAGCATTTTGTGGGATATTTCTCTATTACATGTTACCTAATCTTTTACTCATGATTATATTGGGATATGTGGATTTTAGAAAGAAAGATAAAGTGTCATTTTTATCATATCAAAATGTTCTGTTGTTAAAGTGATGGCAATCATCTGGCTTAGGTATGCTTGTCCAGTTTCTCTACTGCATAGTTACATTTCTCCCCCCATTTCCAAACTATGCATTAAGCTAGCCTCTAAATGGAGCTCATACCTATGGAGTAGAGAATGATATTCTCCTCTTTAGCTATGTTCATACCTTAAGTCACTTTAAGTACCTTATACCTTGGCCACTTTCAGTATACAATATTGAGGCTAAAAGATATTTCTAATAAAAGCTAACACCTTTTTAAAATTATTTTATGTCCCAAATGTGGCCCCCTTCCCAGTCCCCCTTAGAATAGTTCCTCCCACCCCATCCTCCTTCCCAGGGTATCTCCCTAGCCTGGGGTATCAAGTCTCTACAGGATTAGGTATATCCTCTCCCACTGAGACCAGACAAGGAAGCCCTCTATTACATATGTGCCCAGGGCCTTCAGAAAACCATGCATATTCTTTGGTTGGTGGCTAAGCCTCTGAGAGCTCCCAGTGGTCAGGGTTAGTTAACGTTGTTGGTCTTCCTATGGAGTTGCCATCCCCTTCAATTCTTTCACTCCTTCCCCTAATTCTTCTATAGGGGTTCCCAACCTCAGTCCAATGCTTGGGTGTATCTATACACCCAATGCTTGAGTATCTATATCTGTCTCAGTCAACTGCTGATAGAGTCTCTCAGAGAACAGTCATGCTAGGCTACTGTCTGCAAGCACAATATGGCATCAGGAATAGTGTCAGGGATTGGTGCCCACCCATGGGACAGATCTCAAGTTGAACTGGTAATTGGTTAGCCATTTCTTCAGTGTCTGCTCCATTTTTGCCCCTGCATTTCTTTTAGATGGGAGCAATTTTGGGTCAAAAGGTTTGTAGGTGGGTTAGTGTCCATTCCACTGGGGTCCTGTCTGACTGCTGGAGGTGGTCTCTTCAGGTTCCATATCCCCACTGTTGGGCATTTTGGCTAAGGTCACCCATATTGGACTTCCTAGAGGTTCCTCTCACACCCACTACCATATGTAGCTGCATATTCAAAATATATAAAGAATGCAAAAAGCTAAATTCAAAAAATAACCCTATTTAAAAATGGGGTGCGGGGCTAAACAGAGATTTCTCAGCAAAGGAAACTCCAATGGCCAAGAAGCACTTAAAGAAGTATTCAACATTCTTTTTGTTTGTTTGTTTGTTTGTTTGTTGTTGTTGTTGTTTTTCGAGACAGGGTTTCTCTGTGTATCCCCAGCTGTACTGGAACTCACTCTGTAGACCAGGCTGGCCTCAAACTTGGAAATCTCCCTGCCTCTGCCTCCCAAGTGCTGGGATTAAAGACGTGCACCACCATTGCCCGTGTTCAACATTCTTAGACACCAGGAAAATGCAAGTCAAAATGACCCTGAGATTCCACCTTATACCCTGCAGAATGGCTAAGATCAAAATGACAGCACATGCTGGTGAGGATGTGGAGGGAGGGGAACATTCCTCTATTCCTGGTTGTACTACAAACTTGTACAACCACTCTGGAAATCAATCTGGTGGTTCCTCAGAAAACTGGAAATAGTTCTACCTAAAGACTCAACTATACTGCTCCCTGGGCATATAGCCAAAAGGTGCTCTACAATATCACAGGGACACTTGCTCCATTGTATTTACAGCAGCTTTATTCATAATAGCTAGAAACCAGAAGCAATAAGATGTCCGTCAATGTAAGAATGGATACAGAGAATGTGGTTCATTTACACAATGGAATACTATTCAGCTATTAAAAATGAGGACATTATGAATTTTGCAGACAAATGGATGGAACTAGAAAATACCATCCTGAGTGAAATGAACCCAGACCCCAAAGGACATGTATGGTATGTATTCACTGATAAGTGAATATTAGCCAAAATTAAAGGAATAACCATAATATACTCCACAGACTCTAACAAGTTAAACAAGTAGGAAGACCCAGGTAAGGATGATTAAATCCCATTTAGAGGGGGAAACAAAACTAGTTATGGGAGGCAGAGGGAGGAATGGAGTTGTGTGGGAGAGGGAGGAGAATAGAGGGACAGGATCAGGTGTAGGAGAGACAGGAAAGAGTCCCAGAAAGGCAAGAGAGGGTAATCTCTTTCTAGGAGAAAAACTATAGTCATGGTAGTTTTCTATTTCTTGCCTTGAAAGTCAGTCAGCTCCTGTTTTGCTTTCAAGATAAATTTACCTTAAAGAGAAATGTTTGCTTTGTTCAGTTTCCCCTTGAATGCTGTGGGGGTCTGTTTTCAAATGGCCCTGTTTTCCCTTCCTTCTACTGTCTTATCAGCCCCTTTTACAAAAGATAACATGTGCATTCATTTCTCCTTTTAGAATTCTCTACCATGCTATTTCAAATATGTTGGCTGTATAATTTTCTGAGATAAAAAAAAATTAGAATCCAAAGCTTCTCTCTGAGGGAATTTTACCTTTGAAGTTCAGGGAACATCAGAATCAAAGAGAAATCTACAATTTACTTCCTTACAACAAATTCTGGGGAGATAAAACTAACAAGAGAAAAAAATCTGTTTCAAACTGATAATAAAGATGCTGTAATGAGGAGGAAAAAAGAAAACATGAAGTTATGAAAAAAAGTTATTTGATTTACAATGGCATTTCCCTAATCCTTGGCAATATGGGGCAGCCAATGTATTTAAGTATTTCTCTATCAAACCTATGATTCAGCTTTTCCTGCCAACTTCTGGCCAAAGGCAACTAGTTGCAGGAACAGAAAGAAAATAGAAATAGAGTAAATATACAGAGTGAAACCCAACACAAGGATTTAAACAGATTAAGCTGAGCATATAATGTGTTCTTTTATTTTAAAAGCTATATGTAGGTAGGCAATATTTTTAAAAGATATTCATGTCAATATATTTTTTATAAAATAAAATATGCATGCATTGTGTTGAGAATATAATCCAATGTTAGAGGGTCTGTTTAGCATTTGTGAGGACCTGAATTTGATCTTAATTGTTGAAAAAATAATTTAAATATGCAGAAAAGTTTTTATTTGGCTAACAAATTATTAAAACAACTTGAGTTTTCAACAATACAAGAACAGTAAAGATTAAATGTTTCCTTAGTATAGACAATGAAGTATAAAGGACAGAATATTAATTTTGGAGCAAGAAGGAGTTAGATTAAAATTATTAATTCAGTAGGTACTTGTTATAATACCTTTGGTGGATGACCTAATCTCTCTAATACCAGTCTCATTGTATGTAAAATAGACTTACTAGTACATAGCTTGTATGTCTTCATGACAAACAGAGATAAGGCAAATTATACACATAGCCAAGAATTTCATTAAACATTGGGAGAGAGAGGGGAGGCATTCCTGTCTTCATATAATTTATAACCCAGTAGATGAAATTAATCAAGAAATGACCAAAATGAGATAAGATTATCAAAATAATAAATTATTTGAGGGGACTTAGAAAAGTATAGGTGTTCCTTAGAAAATGATTGATTAAACTAAAAAGAAAGCTAAACATTAACTAAGCCGAACCCTCAAGAAAGAACTCAAGATAAAGGATAAAGAACACGCAAAGTTCCTATGGTGGGGGAGATAAGGTATTTCCAGGGAACTGAAAGGGGTGTGCAGAGAAAGACTGTGAGGAAGGACAGGAGGCAAAAGTCAAGCATGCAAATCTTTGTTTTAATTAAATTATTTTATTTATCTACATTCCAAAATCTAAGTTGAACCCTTCTTGGTCCCCACCCTATCCCCCACATCTCTGAGAGGGTGCTCTGTCATCTGCCTCCCAAACCCCACCAGCATTCCTCTTCCCTGGAACATCAAATTTCCACAGGATTAAGCACATCCTCTCCCACTGAGGCCAGACAAGGTAGTCCTCTGCTACATGTGTGCCTGGGGCCACAGACCAGTCCATGTATGTTCCTTGGTTGGTGGCTTAATCTCTGGGAGCTTTGAGGGGTCCCAGTTAGTTGACACTGTTGTTCTTCCTATGGAGTTACAATCCCCCTCAGCTTCTTCAGTCCTTCCCCTAACTCTTCCATAGGGGTCCCTGACCTCAATCTAATGGTTGTCTGTAAGTATCTGCATTTTGAGTATCTGCATCTGTCTCAGGCAGCTGCTGGTAGAGCCATCTCAGAGGACAGCCATATCAGACCTCTGTCTGCAAGCACAATATGACATAAGTAATAGTGTCAGGGTTTGGTGTGCTCTCATGGGATTGAACCCAAGTTGGGTCTGTCACTGTGTGGCCTTTTCTTCAGTCTCTGTCCACTTTTGTCCCTGCATTTCCTTCAGACAGGAACAATTCTGGATCAAATATTTTGAAGACGAGTGGGTGGCCCCATCCCTCAACTGGGGGCCATGTCTATCTACTGGAGGTATCTACCTACTAGAGGTGGTCTCTACTGGGTCAATCTCCCAACTGTTGGGCATTTTGGGTAATATCATTCCCATTGAGTCCTGATAGCCTCTCATATCCCAGGTCTTTAGGACTTTCTAGAGGTTCCCCTTGCTCCCACCCCATTGCTGTGTATTTAGACTCATTCTACTGGCACTCTGGGCTTCTTCTCTGCCTTCCCTCATACATGATCCTTTTCTGCCATTCGCCCTTCCCCTCCCTTCTTCCTCCCAGATTCCTCCCTCCCTCTGCCTCCCATTTTGTTGCCCATAAGTGGGTTTGAGATATCCACACTTGGGCTTTCCTTCTTGTTAAGCTTCCTACAATCTGTGAGTTGTATCATGGGTATTCTGAACTTTTTGGCTAATATCCACTTAAGTACTTTGGCTGTCAGCCTAAGAATAACGAGAAATTGAAAGGCTACTACAAGAATATATAGAGACAGAAGACGCAGGAAGGCCAGAATATGCCAAGGCAATTGGTTAAGCAGATAATGAAGTCACCAGAAGATTAAGAAGTTTAGAATCAGATTGGTGTTATCAGTCTTCTCTCTAAATGCTGTGTATTTTAGCTCTCATATGTTATAATAAAATTCTAAATGCCTGAAGTGAGTAAATAGAGAGGTGTTTCAGTTTAGTAAGATAATTTCCCCCAGAGTCAAGCATGTCAGTTTGTTTTTATCAATAAGGTCACATAGAAAACATGAGAACTAAAGATGGAAGCATTCATAAGAAACTGAAAAACTAACTACAGGTGGTAATATGGGGGGTTGGTGGAAAGGAACTAGATGGGAAATTATGTGCCCATGTGCACCAATGTGCACCAATGTCCATCTGTACAGTCACCAAGTTTAAGTAGCTAATCTCTAGCTAGTTCCCATCCAGATCAAATGTTTCACTGTAGAAAACACATCTATGAACTTATAAAGGCAACTGAATGCAGTGTTTTGTAGTGCAGATTCTGAAGCCATAATAATAACCTTAAGGACTTAATAAGCGCTTGCTATGTGCAGGCATTTATTTTAAGCATTGTATATAAACTGCCTTAATCGTCCCAACAAATCCTTTAGGTGGTAACTATTATTATTATCACAGCTTCCCATTATAGTAGAGAAAACATAAACACAGAGACATTAAGAAATTTGTTCAAGAGTTTACAAGCATTAAGAGGCAGGGTCAAGACATGAACACAGCTGTCTAGCTCAGCTATGAATGCCTTCTTAGGGTGCCTGCACTCAAATTTCAGCTTTGTTGGTATCAGAGGAGAACCTGTCTGTGGCTCAGTTTTCTTACTTATAAAATAGGGATGATAATATTTCTTATCTAAAGGAGGTGGATTTTTGTGAAATTTTAGGGTATATATATAAATAATTGCTTTGGCTATGGGGTATCTTTTTTTCTTCCATGTGAATTTTAAAATGTCTTTTTCTACTTCTGCAAAGAATGTCACTGTAATTTTCATAGCAATTGCATTGGAACTGTAGATACCTTCGGGTAGTATTGTTCTTTTTATAATGCTAATTCTGCCAGCTCCTAAGCATAAGGGGGTCTCTCCACAGTCTAGTATCTTCTATTTCTTTCTTCAATACCTTAACATTTTCATTATAGAGGTTTCTCATTTCCCTGGTTATGGTGTGTGTATGTGTGTGTGTGTGTGTGTGTGTGTGTGTGTGTGTGTGTGCTACTGAGAATGGTTTTTATTTTTAAGTTTTATTGCATTATAAGGAGAAAAGTTACATGATTTCAATTTCTCTGAATTTGGTAACATTTAAAAACATATTTTAAGTAAATAGAATTAAATCATATTCTTGTTTTCCTTTCCTACCCCAGCTCCTCCCAGAGACCCCCTTCAATACCTACAATATCTTTTTTTATATTCTTTAAAATTTATAAAATATTATAACACTATAAATGAGTATTTTAAAGTTGTTTGATATAAAACAACAATCAATTTAACAGTCTTATGTAGATGCTTGTCTACAGCAATACTGAAAATGCATACATTTTTCTCAATATAAATTTTAAATAACTCCAAACGTATTAACTATATATTTCAAAATAATACATCACTACTAATATTTTCTTAAATGAACATAAATATATGAAGTGTTTTTTGTTTGTTTGTTTGTTTTATATTTAGTAGAGTTTAAAGTCTTGGCTCTTACTGTGCTAACATGATACAAGAGTTACAAACATCAAGTAAACCATTCAATCTTATTCTTTGCTGTTTTCTTACAAATCCCCTTCCAATTTAATTGTCTACATTTCTTTGGGGTATTTTAAAATATGTAAGCTGTTCTGAAAACCATAGTATAGTGTAAAAAAATGAAATAAACAATACTACTAATAGAGAGGCTGAGATAGGAGAAGCAAGATCTCAAGACCCTTATGTTGTACAAGCAAGACACTGTCACGAACAAACAAGCTGAAAAGTGTATATGGATTGTATAATATTGGACCTATTTCTCCAATTACCAAATTAGAGAGACCATTGGATGACAGTCAATAAATTTCTACTTCTTCATATTTTTGGATTTCAAACGACTAGAATATGTTGATAATATTAATTTTCATATAAAGATACTAAGAAAAAGTAATTGTTACTTCCTGTTGTTTTTGTTGTAAGAAGTTGAATTAGGTTTGCGTGGATTTGTTGAAAGATTACTTTCTTGCTTCTTCTAGGGTGTAGTTTTACTCCTTTTGTTGATGCTTTCCATCTATTATCCTTTGTAGGGCTGGATTTGTGGAAAGATATTATGTAAATATTGTTTTGTCATGGAATATCTTGTTTTCTCCATCTAAGGTAATTGAGAGTTTTGCTGGGCATAGTAGTCTGGGCTGGCATTTGTGTTCTCTTAGGGTCTGCATGACATCTGCCCAGGATTTTCTAGCTTTCATAGTCTCTGGTGAGAAGTCTGGTGTAAGTCTGATAGGCCTGCCTTTATATGTTACTTGCCTTTTTTCCCTTACTGCTTTTAAAATTCTTTCTTTGTTTAGTGCATTTATTATTATTATGTGACGGGAGGAATTTCTTTTCTGGTCCAGTTTATTTGGAGTTCTATAGGCTTCTTGTATGTTCATGGGCATCTCTTTCTTTAGGTTAGGGAAGTTTTCTTCTATAATTTTGTTGAAGATATTTACTGGCCCATTACCTTGGGAGTCTTCACTCTCTTCTATACCTATTACCTTTAGGTTTGGTCTTCTCATTGCATCCTGGATTTCCTGGATGTTTTGGGTTAGGAGCCTTTTGCTTTTTTGCATTTTCCTTGACTGTTGTGTCAATCTTTTCTATGGTGTCTTCTGCCCCTGAGATTCTCTCTTCCATCTCTTGTATTCTGTTGCTGATGCTTGCATCTATGACTCCTGATTTCTTTCCTAAGTTTTCTAACTCCAGGGTTGTCTCTCTTTCTGATTTCTTTATTTTTTCTATTTCAATTTTTAGATTCTGGATGGTTTTGCTCATTTCCTTCACATGTTTGATTGTGTTTTCCTGTAGTTCTTTAAGGGATTTTTGTGTTTCCTCTTGAAGGGCTCTGGCTGTTTACCTGGCTGTTTACCTGTGTTCTCCTGTATTTCTTCGAGGATGCTATATGTCTTTCTTAAAGTCCTGTATCATCACCATGAGAAGTGATTTTATATCTGAATCTTGCTTTTCTGGTGTGATGGTGTGTCCAGGATGTGCAATGGTGGGAGTATTGGGTTCTGATGATGCCAAGTAACCTTGGTTTGTGTTTCTTATATTCTTAGGCTTGCCCCGCATCATCTGATTATCTCTACTGCTACCTGCCCTTGCTAAATCTGACTGGAGCCTGTCCTTCCTGTGATCCTGATTGTGTCAGAACTCCTCAGAGTCAAGCTGTCTCTGTGATCCTGTGATTCTGGGATCCCATGACCCTGGGCTTGTTAGAACACCTGGGAGAAGAGTTTCCTCTGGGTGTTTTGGGAATGACTGCAGAGTTTGCACCTAAGGTCTACTCAGGGCACCAGCTGGCCCAGACAGACCGAAAGCAACCCAAGCCACTGGGCTGGCAGAGT
Organism: Mastomys coucha; assembly: GCF_008632895.1. Lineage (NCBI taxonomy): Eukaryota > Metazoa > Chordata > Mammalia > Rodentia > Muridae > Mastomys > Mastomys coucha. Next base: position 69,696,176 of record NW_022196900.1, on the reverse strand, counting down.
TCTTGTGTGCCTCATCCTGCTGGTCCCAGTTACTCCCGGTATTGGGACAGATGTTGTGTCCTCTTTACCTCTGATCCTGTGGGTGTTAGAGCGCCTGGGAGTGGAGCTTCCTCTAGGTGTTGTGGGACTGGCTGCAGAGCTTGGGCCCAAGGTCTGCTCAGGGCACCAGCTCAGACAGACTAGAAGAAACCTTAGCCACTGGGCTGGTGGAGTTCCTGTGTGCCTGGTCCCGCTGGTCCCACTTACTCCCGGTGTTGGGATAGATGTTGTGTAGTCCTCACCTCTGTTCCTGTATGTGTTAAAGCACCGAGAATGTTTTTTTTTTCTTGGCTTCTTTCTTGTCAGCTACTGGTACATAAAGAAACTATTGATCTTGCATGTTCATATTGTGAACTGCTACTTTGCTGAAAAGTGTTTATTAGTTTTAAAAGTTTTCTAGTGGAGTCTTCAAGGTCTTTTCAAAGTATATAGCCATATTATATGCAAATAAAAATATTATTATTTTTCATTTGCTATTTGTATTCATTCTATTTCTTTAACTTATCTCATTATTCTACTTAGAGTTCAAGAACTATATTGAATAAGAGTGAAAAAAGTAGATGTCTTTGTCTTGGTCCAGATTTTACAATTATTTGCCATTATTATGGTTATATGCTTGACATACATTGCCTTTACTATGCTAACATATATTGCTCCTATTCCTGGTTTCTTTGGAGCTTTTATCGTGAATAGATATTGAAATTGTGGAAGGTATTCTCTCAGTTGCCTGAGCTGTTCATGTGAATTACATACTTAAAATTACAAATGTGCTATCTCACATTTATTGAATGTTAATACAAGTTGTAACTTTATTTCCATTCCTGCAATAAAATATAAAAGAAAATAAGGGAGGGAAAGATTCATTTAGCTTGCAATTTCAGATTATAGTCAATCATTTTTTGGAAATCTAAGCAAAAATTAAAGTATTAACCATAATCAAGAGCATAGAAAAATTAATACATCCAGCTGTCTGCTTAGTCCTCTCTTTTCTAACATGGTTCAGGGCCCCAAACCAGGTAATGATGCTGCTCACAATAGGCTTGATCTTCCTACATTAATTAACAATCAACACTATACCCCACACAGACATACCTACAGTCTAACTTGATCTAAAGAATTCAAACAAACAAACAAGCAAACAAAAAATAATGGTCAAATCTTATCACAGCAACACTTCTGCTCCTGATACTATAATCTCTATGTCGGGAATCTCCAGAGAAATAAAATCTATAGAATTACTATATATTAAAGGATTTATTAGATTGGGTTATACTTACTGTCAGAGTAGTTCAACAGTGGCCATCTCACATTGTGGATGCTAAGAATCCAGTGGTTGCTTGGACTACAAGACCACATACCTCAGCAGTCCCAGTCTAGCACTGGAGGCCTGGAGGATTCCTGGAGAGACCCTAGTCTTCAGTCCACATGGCAAGCCCAAAGATGCTAGTTCTAGTATTAACAACTGAATCAACAAGATCTTTAGTTCAAATTGAAGGCCTGAAGAAGGTGATTGTGATGGAATCAGCATCAACAGGATGGATGAACTCATTAGCAAGAATGAAAGCTACAGAAGCAAAAACACAAAGCTGTCTTCCTTTCACACTATTGGAAGATGCCACCCACATTTAAGGCTAGTCTTTCCATAACAGTTAAAGCAGACAAGACAATCCCACACAAACATACCCACAAGCCAACCTGATATAGACACGATCACCAAGATTGTGTGAAGCCTACAATTTAAGTTTATCATTATGATGCATGCTCTCAAATTATGCTATAGAGCCATAGTAGCAAAAATAATATGGTACTGGTGGGGCAGGGGAACAAACATGTATATTAATGGAGGAGAAATGATTAAGAAGAAACTTACCACAGCTACAATCACCTTACTTGTGTGTGTGTGTGTGTGTGTGTGTGTGTGTGTGTGTGTGTGTGTTTGACATGAAAGTCAAGAAGGGACAATAAGAGAAGAAGATGGAATCTTCAAAAAGAGGGGGCAATAAAATCTGTTTGATGTGCAAAATAGAAAAAAAGGTTTGGTGGGGATCAGCAAAACAGGCTAGGATGGATGGGAAAGGTCAGTAGGGGGACAGAAATAATATATAGTGGTATATATGTATAGAAATACCATAATGGAATACATTACTTTGTATACTAACTCCAAAATTAATGAAATAGACTTAAAAATAAAGTATTTTTAAGAACAGTACCTAGAAATCAGTAAGGAGTTAGTAAATATCACATGTTACCATTACTCGTTGATATAGGAAATAATGGACAAATGAATTTTTGAAAAAAGTACTGGTATGGGAAATTCATTACAACTTCAAGTCTTCATGGATTGACCAAAACAAAGAGACAACCTTTAAATACTTTATAACCCTAAAGAAAATGGTTAGTGTCTGTTCTATGCAAAGTATGTCTTCTAGTATATTTTTAATTTATGTCCTTACTTAACACATAAAAAGTGTTAAAAAATCATAGTAGTGAACAAATTAACATATGCACAAAATAAAGAATAGTTCTAATCCAATATGCCTTAAATCAGATTTTTGAAGTGCTTTAGAGTTGTGAAGAACCACTATAGGGCTAGCAAGATAGCTTGTCAGGTAAACTCCAATCCAAGTATAGGTGGAAAAGGGGAACCAACTCCACAGAGTTGCCCTCTGACCTTCGCACGTTCACTGTGTCCAGCATACCCATGCTCATGCATCATTCACACTTTCACAATTATAGTAAAAATTTTACAAAGACACCTTTTGTTGAGTAAAACACATTTAAAATAAATCAAATAATGGAGCAGTGTGCATTTACATAGAAAACGTCAAGGTGGAGTACAGATAGGTAAGCACTGCTTGATAAAATTTATATTCCAATGAAAGACAAATACAGTCAGAAGCAGAAAATGTAAATTGTATTATTATCTTGGCTTAGAGTCTTTTGAAGGCTAAGCAATACTGAGCTGTATTAGTTGTCCATTCAACATTCAGCCTGTCTGGTCTGTACTAAACATGCAATCCAACAGAGTGGGGCTCACTAGAAATGCTGTTCCAGGTTGAAGAACTTAGAATTGAAATGGAAAAAGGAAACTGATAGTAAAACCAAACTTACTTTCATGTGACATGCGTACTAATGTCTAGATGAGTGGCATTTAGGAAATAAGACATGTAGAGCTATTGACATATCATGGGACACCCAAGACTGGAGAAAAAAGCCTGTTTTACCATGATCAATAGGACTTGATGCTTTTTCATGTTTTATGTTTACCTCAGTTTTTAAAACTATAATATATACATGGGGAGGAACTAGTAAACTATGAGACATAAGTTACAGTTTCACTAATTTTATGTGTTTTCCTGCTTCCTCGGTCTCATTTGCTTAGGAACACTGGGGAGAGAAGCATTGGGTTACACTAGATTCCCATCTGTGCCTTCTCCTAGGTCACACCATGATGGGTTAAAAAGATACACTGTTGAATTGCTGGACTGCATTTAGTTGAAGTAATTAATGCAGGAGCCCCACCAATTGTTAACGAGTCTTTGAATTAGCACCTGCTCCTTCCAGAACCTGTTGTGAGCCCACGGGCAGCTGGGTCCCTTGAATCAGGGAGAGGACATGGGGACGAACGGAGGAGCCCATGGGTTGTCTTATGGGTGTTTACTGAAAGACCAAAACAAGTACTTTATGCTGTGATATGAGAGGAGTGTGAAAGTAAGAATCACAATCCTGTCCTACAGTGCTTATAAAAAGAAGTAAGATATTTAGAGGAAAGAAAACCCAAATTTGTTCATTCATTCATTCATTCATTCATTCAGATACAGCTTTTCACTGTTAGTCTCAAATACCTGGTTGTCTGCATTGGCCTTCCAAGTGCTGTGATTAAAGGCATGTGCCACCATGTGTGACTTCAAAACATTTATAAAGTAACCCAATTTAGCATGCAAGCTCAGACCTAAGCCTGAATCATGATCCTCACACATTTTAGCTGTGTGATTTGTTTCAGAGTCATGTCATCTTTGAAAGATTTATTTTCTATATGCAAAACATAGATTCTTAGATGTGCATGAGGAGTAGGTGATCAGTGAAATGGATTATATAAATATAAACTGCTCAGAAGTTGGGTTGACTGCAAAAGCAACCACAAAGGAATACCAATGAAATTCACGGGAACTTCACAGGAGGAAGAGGTCACAGAGGAGCAATTTCTTTGAGGTAAATTCTGAGGTAAACTTTACAGGATTTAGCTGAGGTCTTTCATTTGTTTTTGTTTGTTTTGTTTTAACAGGAGCGAATGCAATAGGAGGAAAAGATTCCCAGTGATACACCATGTAAGTAAAGGCATTGAAGCATGGTCTTTGTGGGACTTGCAGTAGCCTGGATGAATAAGTCTATGGGCTCAAAACACTCATATCCTAGACAGACACACAAACCAAAATGGACAAAGGCAAGCAACAATCCTATAGCAACAATTCAGGGGTTCAGAGAGTCCAGAGGCAACTCACCACAACCAGCCAGAACTAGACTAATCAGAACACGAAGAGAGAGAGTATGGATAGATATGGACTGTGACAAAGACACCATATCCCCGTAACCTATGCTCAGTCATGACATCACAGTAGGATGGGACCTATTGTGTGAAAAAAAAAAAACTAAATTGGTAGCAGTGAAGGAATAAGAATGGTTACCAGGAAGAGAGTCTGAATCAGCTAGGAGAATAGCAAGATTCTAGAGCTTTCAGGCAAAGTCACTTAGGCTCAGATGAGGTGAGAGGTAAGCTTTTGAAGCTGAATGGCTGAGCTATAAGGAAAACAAGTCATTGAAGGAGAAGGGTTCAGATATTAGAGGGATTACATGATGGCACAGGCAGATAAAGAAGGAAGACTGTGTGGAATAGAAACTAGTGAACTACAGATAATATCACCCAGAAAGATGGGGGGAGTGTGTCTGGGAAGGAAGTACAGGGATTCTGTTCTTAAAAGGCCTTAGCAATTTGTTGTTGGGGAGCTGCTTATACTATTTCTAAATGTATTAGTTAGGTCTCTATGACAGGAAGATCCAAAACATGTATAAAATAATTAAAACTTTATTCTTCTGTCATATAGAAAGAAAACCCTAGGTATGCACCCCTTGGCTGTTATAACAGCACACATAACCATCAGAGTTTCAGACTCACACTAGCTTTGTTCTCCTGACAATTTTTACCCAAGATCCCCATACAGCTCCCATCCTGGTCCTGCATTCCTGTCAGCTGGAAGGTACAGAGCATCTACATGACATGATTCACAGTCACCAAGATCTAAGAGAAGAGGTGGATCCTCTTTTGGGGAGGGAATAGTAAGGTCACATTGCAGAAGAGCAAGATCACCAGAAAATACTGTTGTGGTCATATTTAGAAAATATGACACAACGGATTCTGAGATGGGAAGAATCAGTTTTCTCCAGGGATAAATCCTCATAGATTATCCATCCCAAGTGGTCAGCCCTTGCACCTACAAGTCACACACAGTGGATCCAGTAGGTTGTATTTATAACACACACACATACACACACTAAGAAGCAGTTATAAATTTGGAACAGTGAAGGGAGCATGGGAGAAGTTGGAAGGGAAGAGTGGGAGCTGTAGATGCTGTAAATATGATGCTCATTTTTGAAACTATCAAAAAGCAAGAAATAAATAAATAAAAAGAAAATACACATAATAAGTCACCTCCAATAGACTGTTGCTCACTCTAATGAACGTCAATGATCTGAAGATCAAATGGTCTGTGTAATTCAGAGAGTAGCTCTCAAAGGTAGGTTCAAATTACAACCTTATTTTATAATAAGAGAAGCAAGGAAACCAGATAATATTCCCCATGGCAGTTGTGGAGCTGAGATATGAACCTGCAGCTGTTTGACACTCAGGCTTGCACTCTTTCTCAGCATGATCCAAGCACTCTAGAAATCTATGTTTTAGAAAGCAACAGGAAAAAATAAAAAGATTCACCTTGACGATCAGTAGAACTCAATACATATTGGTTGAATCAATCTGAATTAAATTTGGCTCCTGGAGGAGAGTCTTAAGAACAAGATCTGAAAGGAGTATATTAAAGTTAGCTTTCGAAGAAATATGAAACAACTTAACTGTGGACACTGTTTCTTCATTTATTGATCTAAAATAAAGTTCCGGTGTGTGTATGGGGAAGCAGGGCACTTCTATACTAAAGATTCCAAGGGCTGATTGAAACTGATGTTTTTTCTTTTTTTGAGAACTGGAGTGCTGAAGTTCCAGAGAAAAATTAACTTGGGTTACCCTCAACCCTCTTTATACCCCCTCATTGCCCACGCTCTGTCTGACCTAGCATGGTAATCACATGACACGTCTCCTGGGCTACTTTAACAGACCACTAACTTCCACTAACCTACAAACTAAAATTGTCATCAGATAGCATCTGAAGTGCACAACAGAGATGCCCTTGCTTTGCTGTAGCCCAACTACTCGTTATTTCTACCAATTTATTTGAAAGCTGCCTTGATGCCTGACTTTCTTCAGTCCTGTAACTATAAATGTGTCATGAAATTCTCATCACAATGGAACATGGAAACAAACTGAATCATTCATATTTAGCCCCATAATAAACTACCTTTCTCATTCCCTTTGGGGTGAGAGCTGTGTGTTTTGCAACAACACTGCTAGCCACACAACAAATGTTTACGTTTGGGGGGAAGTATTTATTTTCTTTTGTAAAAAGATTCAAGGGAGAAATCTTATAATTAGAATGTCAATAAATGAAATAATATTTAGAAATTTTAGTTATTTGTCAGGTAGTTGAAAATGTCTACTGGATGGTAGCCATTGCCAATGGGATTTATCCCTGGGTCAGCTTCATATTAGCTATTTGAATTCTGGGCTCTCCTGGACATGACTTTCTTAATAAGTAGACTAAGACGATATCAACAATCTTTGAGGTCTTCTCTGGTGCTAAAACCTACATGAAATCTTTTGTTTTTTCAATCACTCCATGTACCTCGTGATTGGCCAAGTTATTATTTTTTAACTGCAAATAAATTAATTATCTATAAGTGAAAATTGCAACTGTAAGAAGCAGCTGAGAACAGTTAAAACTGTCAGGGTAAAGGCTGTTTCTGAACATATGCTGCAGGCTTACTTGCAAATAGCACTTATTCATTGTTCACATTAAAATCTCTTGTGATAAAACATTAGAATGCACAAATTCTCTTATAGACACAATAATCCACAAAATTACAATAAGGCTGCCTTACTTTAACAGTGGAAAAAATATACTTCACAGCTCTATAGAGTAAACACTGTTCTCCAGCTTTGATGTTGCCTTTCTAACCCCAGCTATTCACTTACCAACTCAGGAGACAATCTTAGAACCTACAACACTCCATTCTTCAGCATCTCTAAGCTGCTTTGAAGACACACACCCTGAGCTCTAGAAATCCCTTGTGTTTCTTTGGTTGCATTGATTGCACATCATTGTCACTGTCATTTTCCTTGCCTTGTCCACAGTTCCACAAGGCTGTGATTGTCCCCCAAACAGGAGACAATTCTACCATTAGAAGCATATGGGCTTGCTGAACCCTTGCAGGAGATGCTGGCAATGAAAATGATTGATGGGTGCTCTATCCTCTATCAAATTCCCCGAACACCTGTTGTCCTGTTGGCTTGCATAGCTGAAGCCTGTTTTGAGTGTGTCCAAGGCAGAGGTGAAAGAAAAAAGAAGCAATTTAAACTAAGTGATCAGTTTACATACTTCCCCGAGAATACTAAAATTCACCACCTTCACAGTGCACCCTAAGCACTGTTGTGGGCAATTTTTTACAAAAATTGGGGCTCAGAGACATACAGAAGTGTGCTAAAGAACATACAACTTCCGAAAATCAATGGTGGGAGTAAGGCACTGGTGAGCTCCCACAGTCTGAAATTCCTGTTTTCAGACTGATCTATTCCCCAAGACTCCCTGTGCCTACTAAGCTTGAGTTTTAGCCCTTTGCATATGGTCTCAGCAACAAACGCCCAGTGTGACACCTGAGAACTGCTCCTCACCATTCATTGTTTGAGCTGGGGAGGTTGTGTGGATACTCTTGTTAAGTTGTTCTCATTAAGAGAGAAAAGGGGCGGGACAGAAGGGGAGTGTGCAAATCAAATCCTCAGGTCCAACCAACCAGATAAACAAAGAGGCACAGGTGCCCTTATAATTAAGGTGCACAATGAGCTCGTGGTGTCTTTGTCTAAGGATTCTGGGTTTGCAAAGAAAAATAACATTGTCCTTAAAATAGGAGTTGCCTTTCAGAAGAAGAAAGTAAGTTTCAACGCTCGTACTAATTGTTTTGTTGTGTTGTGTAAATGGTCCAGAGAAACAAGAGTAATTTAAAGTGTAAAATTAAAACAGGTGCTGCTCATGGTCTGTACTGAACAGAAATATAAATTAATGGTACACTTTGGAGATTTTGATGTAATTACAAAAATTTCATGTTAAACTGGGTAGTATTGTGCTGCTAGTTAATATTTTAAATATTGCGTGTGTGTATGTAGTCATATATATGGCCTAGCCTAAAAGATATTTTTAATTTATGAAAAACATTTTCCAATTGCAAGTTGTCTTATTCTATGTTGATATGTTCTTTTTGACAAAATTTTCAACAAATGATTTTTCTCAAATTGGATTCATAGACCTTTCTTCAGTTACTTCTAAGAAACAAATTATAAAATTGAAGATGTACATTTAATATATATATAGTTGAATTTTTCAACTTTTTTTGAAAGACTACAATATTAGGAAATGTATTGACTCATTTAAATGCAATAGATAGAATGCACAATCGCTTCCTAATATGCCAAAGTCTATCTGTGTTTTGAAGAATTCAAAATGGTACAGATCCGGCAAAATTAGGACTGAAGTGATTAACAGTCTTTGTGTTCCCTGTGTCTTGATTTAACTTCTGCTTAGTAACATAAGCATGTAAATGCCATGCTTTCTTTTATGTGGAAATAGTATGTTCGTATATCCACATAAAAGTGTGCACTAAAATCTTCATTTTAGAAGATGATTAGAAGTTTAAAATTCTAAACCTGAAATAACCTTAGAACTGTAAGTATAGTAGGTACTTATTCTTCCTATTTTCTGTGTACTAACTCATTAAATCCTCAGAACTTGTTTTGATATCCTTTTATATAGAGAACTGGGGTACAAGAAAGGGTTATATAGCTTATCCCAAAGCACAGATGTACAAGAGCCATAGTTATACTCAAACCAAGACTGACTTTAGAACCAGGCACTTACCTCCTACACCAAATGGCCAAATCAAGTTCCCTGAAGAAATAGATGATTAGAGTAACAAGAACATACGCAAACTATGTACTACTATGACTGCTTCTTAGATATACCTGGCAGTTTGAAAGTGCTTAAAATTACCCCCTTGTGCTTAACCCTCACATTCACACATGTATTTATCTTGATGTGTAAACTTAGGCAAGCTATTTAACTTTCCTTCTTAAGAGCATTTTCTCATCAGCTGATGATGGAATGAGTTGGTACAATGTGCTTAGGATGTCAATGGCACAAGGTGAATTCTTAGTTCACTATTACTATTCATATGGCTACTAACATTAGGCTTTAGAAAAACAACTAGTTCCAGATGATATACTCTAAGGAGGAGATAGCTCAGATTTGAACCTATGTCTGGTTGATGACCTAACCATAGTGCCTTCCTGAGACCATGCTCTTTTCTGTGCTAATGGCACCAAGGTTTTACCTGTAGCTTGTCAAGAGGCTTTGTTCATTATATTCATTTTTATAATTGTCAGTGATACATCAAGACAAGATTATTTTAGTTCTAAATAAATACTTAACATTTGCAAAGGTTTCTTTAAATTAGTACGGATAAGTAAAAGAGAAAAATTTTAAAACTCTTATAATTCCACCTTCCAAAATAACCAGCACTCTTTCAAATAAGGAATCCTATGAAGAATACAACTTTGTTATCTGTATTTCTTACTATAAAATATATTGCAAACATCTTTCCACGATGATAAATGTTTATTAACTGTCTCATCTTTATCTCTAGAATATTCCATTGTGTGGGTGATAAATCTCTTTTGTTGACTATTCAGTCTTCCATAGTGTTCTTTCCATATTTCAAAGCCTATGACAGTAAGCAATAACAGGGTCAATCATTGGGTACATTAGTATTTATTTCCTCAAATTTATAAGAATAGAAATTGCAAGTCAAAAGGATATGCACTAGCAGATTTCTGGGTTGGTATATCTCTATTTGCTTAAAGAACAAGACTTTGCATTAGAAGACAGCTCTTACAACTAGCAGTGGTCACTCAGCTTTACGTGTCATCATTTAAATCTTGAACTGGATGAAATAGGATGGAAAATACAGCTAATACAATTTTAATAAGTGTTAGGAGACCAAATTTGTTTCATTGTTACTACTTACTCCTTTTACAATGTAGTCACATTTCTTATACAATGTAGTCAACTTCGAGGGGAATTGTTTCAAGGTCAAACTCCTTAAAATAAAGGATAATGTGAAAATACTGATAAAGCAAATAAGAGTCTTTTTCCCAGAATCCCTTGCTGCTCAGGGTAGGTGTCTCAGCTTCAGAGAGTCTTCATCTATCTGTAAAGGTCAGTGTTATATTCTAACTTCACACAAAGCTTACTTTAGCCCAACTATTCTTTCTCACAGGTACCTTTTGTCTTGTTTCATTTTGTTTTGTTTTGTTTTTGTACTTTGTGTGTGACTAAGAATTAGGGTTTGGGTTTTTTCGTTCTGTTTTTGTTTCCTGTGTTTTTCTTCAGGAAACAGTGGGTATTCTCAATATTCCAAGAGTGAGTGAGTGAGTGAATCCTGGGAATGGTAATTTTAAAATAATCAGGAAGGGTCAAAGAAGCCCCTTTCACAGATTTGACATCCATCCTCTTACCTATCACAGGGCTAGTAATACTGGATTATTCAAACCTCTGATATGATCTAGGAGGCCATAGAATAACTGAAGTGTTGCTAAGCAAACATC
>NW_022196900.1:69672957-69685074 GCF_008632895.1 Mastomys coucha | reverse complement strand
TGTGTGTGTGTGTGTGTGTGTGTGTGTGTGTGTGTGTGTGTGTGTGGTGGAGGGGGTAGGGGCGGCATGATACTGATGTCGGTCATTCCCATTCCTCACTTTACTTGGATAGACAGTATCTTAACACAGCAAACAGCCTAATATAGCTTGAAGCATCTACTTCCAATCTTACATTCCCTGTCAGAGAGAAGTTCTGTCAGTCAAAGTTGTGTTGATGTACTTGAACCGTGAAAAAAGTATCGCGCTTAAAACTCAACAGCATAAGTCGCAGTTTTGGAATAAAAAAAAATTGTTCCTTTAGATGTCTAAGCATTAGTATTTATTTATATATCCAAGCCCAACCCCTTGAAGGGAACCAGGGTCTCAGGATGGGTCCTCCGCCTCCACGTCCAGCGCCCCCTAGAGGCGGCGGCGGGGACGGCGTAGCGAGCGACGAGTGTGCAGCGCGGGACCCAGTGTGAAGCGACTCGTCTAGCGTCTTCGAACCCGCTGCACCCGCCGGGGCCTCTGTCGCTGTCCCCCGGACCCCGCCTCCGCGAAGATGCGACTCCAGAACCAGGTAGCGGCGCCTGAGCGCCCGCGGCGCGCCCCCAACGCCCCGCCCACCCGCCGTCACCAGCACTGGCGCCCGCCGGCCACGTGGTCGCCACCGGCCTGTGGACCGTGCGTCCCTGACCGGCCCTCGGGGTCGGGAACGAGCTTCCAAGTCGCCTCCGAGGGGGCTCAGGCCCATGCCCTCACTGTCCCCCGCGACTTCCTTCTGGGAGAAGCGAGGAAATTTGAGTGGGTGCCTTTCCTCCCCTGGTCCCCAGTCAGGCTACCGGTGGCGACTCGCGCCACTCCCCCCCCGTCTCCGGGTGGCTTTGCTGAACTGATGGCGCCGAAAAGTCCGGCCCCAAGGTGCCGGGCTCACGAGCGCGGATTCTCAGGGGCCCCTCAGCCTTTGTGACTCTGGTTAATTGTCGCGCAGGGAGGCGTGCACCCTCTGAGTGCCCTTCCTGATTGCAGACCCGGGATTTGTGTTTCTAGATAAGACGGAATCCGCTAGTCTGTTGTCCTGAGCGGTGCTCCGTTTAAGGAGGAAAGAGGCTCAGGTGTTGGGTAGAGTGTCCGTGTGTTATAATTGTCTTTCTTTGGACGGGAGGTTGTCAAGACATTTAAGATTTAGTAAACGCAGGCTCCGAAGCTGTGAACCTGTTAAAGCGACACAGCTTCCCCTCCCCCAACATATATTAAGAGAATTGGAAAGGCCCGGGGAAGCGGGGGCAAGGGAGGAACTTCTAGAAAACAGCTCCAGGTTCTTGGGGGAAGGAGGGGGATGAATCATATTGATTCCCAAGCTGTTAGCAGATACTGCTCATGGGCAATAATTCTCATAAAATCTTCCCTCTGAGGGATTAAATGCCCGCCCCCACAATGGTTTGTCAGGAGCAGGATGGGTTCCTGGAAGCCCTGGAGGTCCTTACCCTAGCTGCCTTGTTTTTTTGTAAAGCATTGCCCTCACATTACCCTCCTGCATTCATCTGCCTGGTTTTTCATATTTTATAATACTTGCAAATTGACACTGAACAAGCTTTAACCTCAGTCATTTCAGAATAAGTTTGATGTTTTAGGTGAGATGTGAATGGAGCTCCATTCATGAGGAAGTAGTCTGTGTGAAGTGTTTTGTAAATGTGAGTGGGTTGAATTTAAAACACTGAATAAAAATTAATGTAACGGGGAATCAAAAGGTTCAATCCAGATGTTTCCCTCCCTGCTTCCTTAACAAAATGACAATACAAAGCTCCCAGCCCCCTTACCTGGTGGCTCTCTGGCAGGGTGGCCTGTGACACTGTGGATGAACTCCTACTGGGTTTTCAAAGCACTTAACAAAATCCACTGGGGCTGAGAAGGTTATGACCCACCTACCTCTCTAAAGGATTTCCCACCATTTCCTAACTACTCCAGAAACATACCAGGGATTTACATGCAGTCTTTCATTTAAAGAACTCCTAAGTAATCCTCTTTAGTTATCTTTTGTATTAACCTGGAAACCCTGCTTGCTTGTTAAGATAAGGTACTCTGGTGTGGATTTTAGTTAGGGTGGGGTTATGAGTTAGATCAGTTGGCCTCTAATTCCTCTACTTAGTGTGTGTTTGAAGTTAACAGAGATTCCTGGGGGAGGGGGAAAAGAGAGAGAGAAAGAGAGAGACTTACCCAGTCTGACCCACAATCCAGTGTGGGAGACTGCCCCCTAACTTTATATATAGGCTATACATTTGAATAAGGGCTTCTGACTCATAGTCTTGATTCTGATATCATCCACCACTCAGTGGTTATGAATATGCATAATTAATATCTTGGTTTCCCCCTCCCCCCAATTGTCTATTCAGAGACTGGGGTAGAAGGTTGGTTAAAACACAAATCTTACAAAGTTGATATGAGAATTAAATAGAACACCATACCTGTGCAGCAGCTGCCAAATGGAAACTAATTGTGCCTACAGTCGTTATTTGTCCTCACTGCTACTGTCTATTGAAAAATAGCTATCTGTTGCAGAGGCTGAGAGGGACCAAGAGTTCAAGACCAGCCTTGGCTGTACAGCCAGACCCTGTCTCAACTAAACGAATAAATAAATGTGCATATATATACACACATATGTACATGTCTAGTTGAGGAGAATTAAATTGGAAAGGTGTACAAAGGAAATCACTGAGGTGATTGAAAAATGCACCATCTTGATTAGAACGATGGGCACAGTGTTATGTCTTTGTCAAAGCTTATCAGATTTAGAATTAAGAATTGTGAATTTGATTGCATCTCAAAAACAATTAAAAGTAAATTAACCCCCAGATAAGTTAGGTAATGTCTTTAGGAGATACTTCTGTACAGGTCAGTGACTAACTCCCAGAGGTTCCTCCCCATTAAGGCTTTTCTTCTGAGTTTGTCTGGAGTTGTAGAGAGAGCAGCTTTAATGTTTCAGGTCCACATCAAGAATGATGCTGTGTGGAGACGAGTGGTGGTTTGCCTTGTGACTATATTTAGTTTGGAGCTTGCATATACTTTATGAGGAGCCTTCTTAAAAACCACTGTAGAGTTTTTAAATCTAGCAGACCTTGTTTGCATAGTATATGTGTCCAGTGAGACAGAGTCCAGAACTCAGGGACTTTGCACCCCATCCCCTGTTTTCAGGAAATTCTTTTCTTTGTTCACAGCTAAATGAGATATGTTAAAGTGCTTACACCCCAGAATGTAGTAACTGTTGATACATGCCAGTTACTAAAGTTTATGTATTTGTATTTTTTTTCTTTGAAAGATCAGAAATCAATACATATAGATACAATATAAACTTTGGTTTCTTAACAGCAGGTTGATTTTAGTGTCTGCTCTCCAAAATGATGTTTTGAAAAGCTTTTGAAGTAGACACCAGCCAAGATTTATCAGTGAAATGTTTGAAGTAAATCTCATTTATCTAAACATAATTTTCATAAACTTTGAATGTTAACTTTTGGGAATACAGGCAAAAACTACAATATATTCATTTCCCTGGTTTCTCATCCTAGAGCACAAGTTTTGCTAAGAAAGAATATAAAGAGGGAAATGTTGCAAATTGTAGGATGAGGGGGTGGTAAGGGTATGGGTGGAGAGGTGGCTTAGTGGTTAGGAACTACACAGTGGAAATAAGGTGCGAACAAATAAACATAAGATTTGAGAAATCATTTTACATCTTAGATAGAAGGAATAAATAAAGTCCCTAACTACTTAGAAGTTACTGACAAATTTGGAAATTTCTTCTCTATTCTTCAAAATGGTTTAATTATGATAACAACTATTTAAGGGGGAAATATTGAATAGTACTGTGTTTTATGAAAAAAAAAGTATAGGTTTTAAAATATGGATGTTAGTTTATTTAAAAGCAAAGCTTAGTCCCTGGTCGTCTGATTCACTGTGGGAACATGCCTATCGTTTTTTATAACCGAGGTAGCCATTATCATTGATATGTGTGATTTAGGATTAGGAACTGAAGTTTTAGGATTTTTTTTCATCATTTTAGGAATGGACTAAGGTCCCTTGGTGCCATAACAAATGCCATACAACGGGTGGCTTAAATCAGCAATTCAGCCCACATGCTTCTGTCTTCCAGAAGCTCAAGGTTGTGGTGTTAGCAAAGTTTTTAGGGGGCTTCTTTCCTAGGACTGTGGTTGATCATCTTCTTTGTCTCTCTGTAGGCCTTACTTCTTCCTGGATCTAATCTCCACAGTTTTAAAGAAATACAGCTTCTCTGAGTAGGGCCCACATAATATGACTCATTTCATCTTTGGATCTCTTTAAAGGCTGTTATTTCAAAATCCAGTCACATTCTAAGTGATTGGAGGTTATATTCATTCTATATGTGATTTCTGAGGGGCACAGTTTCCTACTACACATGATGTGTGTGTTTCCTGATACACACACAAGTATTTACTTAAAACAAGGCTAAATTGCCTCTTTTGAAATAGTTCAGTATGTAATATACAAAATAGACCACGTATTGATTCTAGTTTTGAAGCAGTTCAATTTTAATTTAAATGTTGCTACAGTGAAAAACTCTAAAACATTTATCATGTGCCAAAAAGTACATAGCCACACTTGCACATAGGCACACACACACACGCACACACACACACACACACACACTCACACTCACACTCACACCACACATACATTTTATATGGGACACTAATTACCACTGAAACAGTGTTAGGACCAATGTCCAAACTGAGATCAGTTTGTAACAAAGTCCACTATTAATAATATCCTTCATGGGGGGGGGCGGATAATATCCTTCATTGACAGAGAAAGATGGTCATTCAGTGACATCCTAATCTTTTGGGTCATGTAGTAACAGATAGGAGGTTTGACTTGCTAGAAGGAAGCTTTTAGCAGTTTTATATCGAATTGTCATGTGAGCTCTTAATTTTTTTTACTTTTTTTATTGTCACAGTTTTTATTAGATATTTTATTTATTTACATTTCAAATGTTATCCCCTTTCCTGGTTTCCCCTCCAAAACCCCCCTATCCCTTCTCCCCTCCCACTGCTCACCAACTCACCCACTCCTGCTTCCTGGTCCTGGCATTCTCCTACACTGGAGCATCGGTGAGCTCTTAATTTGACTTTCTATTTTTCTCTGCAACAAAATAATAATGTTAATCCTTTGGTGGTTTTTTCCTGAAGTGCAAAGCAAGAATTTATGAACAGTTTGGTCTACAAGCCACCTTTGTCCACGAAAAGCAGCCTCACAATGGTTTGTGCAGAGACACTTAAACTGCCTACAGTTTGAAATCCATCTTTACTCAGAATGTTTATCCATCACAACCTAATACTTTGTTTAAGAAAAATGTAGAAGAACTATAAACTTCTGTTGCTTTGGCAGAAATGGTCCAAAAATGCACTTATGTATATTGTGATCAGTTTGAGTTCATTGGCACAGCCTCTGATCCACCGTCAAGTGGCTAGTGTTGACATTGTAGCTGCCACATCGTACCTAGTTGCTGGAGGAATCCTTACACTTTACTAGCATAATGATAGAGTTTGCAGTTATCCAAAGTGTGTTCATTGCAAGCCCTCATTTTTTTCATTTTTATTGGTTATTTTATTTAATAATTTCAAATGTTATCCCCCTTCCCAGTTTCCCTTCCACAAACCCCCATCTCCTTCTCCCACCCCCTGCCTCTATGAGGGTGCTCTCCCACCCACCCACCCGCTCCTGCCTCAGCAGCCTAGCATTGCCCTATCCTGAGTCATCAAGCCTCCACTTGATGGGAGGGACCAAGGGGCTTCCCTCCCAGTGATGCCGAATAAGGCAGTCTTCTGCTACATATCCAGCTGAAGCCATGGGTACCCCCTGTGTACTCTTTGGTTGGTCCTCATTAATTTTTTAAAAAGGTTTATTTGTGTGTGTGTGTGTGTGTGTGTGTGTGTGTGTGTGTGTGTGTGTGTGTGTGTATTTTGCCGGAGGGTTTATTGTTTATGTCTGTGCAATACTTAAATGCCAGGAGATGATGTCAGCTCCTCTGAAACTGGAGTTACAAAGAATTGTAGTTTGCCAGATGA
This sequence comes from Mastomys coucha, assembly GCF_008632895.1. Classification (NCBI taxonomy): domain Eukaryota; kingdom Metazoa; phylum Chordata; class Mammalia; order Rodentia; family Muridae; genus Mastomys; species Mastomys coucha. The sequence continues at coordinate 69,679,000 of NW_022196900.1, read as the reverse complement.
GCGCAGGGACTTCAACCCTGGTCCTCTGGAAAAGCAACAAATGCTCTTAATTTCTGAGCCATCTTTTCAGCTCCAGTTGCAAACTCTTATGATCTATAGTACTAATTTATGCTTCATCTCATGTTTCCTTTAATAGAACAGTGGTGCTTTTACATACAATTAAAATGTGGATTAAACTTTACATGAGGTTTCACCTATAAGTAAAATTTAAGGACAAATTGATGCTTGGATGAGGCTATGAGATCTAAAATACGGCATCAAAATAACTTTCCTTTTGGGGTCTTTGAAATTTACATTGGTACAAACTTGCAGTTTATACAGTCCTTGAGACTTCTGAAGCCATTTTACATAACTAAGTAATGGACTGATTGAACCAAAGGAGTACTTACTGTGTGCCTAGTATGGGTCAGGCCTGGCTAAAGGGGCTTACCCAAAACTCAGCTGTCCCTGGGAGCTAGGGGAAAAGGGAGATAAAACTCAAAAATAATGGTAATAATGACGTACAGTGCATAGCATGTTAGAAAATTAGAAAAGCAACGGAGGAAAAAGATAGGCTAAGACAAGAGAGTTAGAGACTCAAGCAAGAAATTGCAATCCTGAATGGAGTAGACCTCATTGAGACAGTGACATTATAACAGAAGTTGAGGAGAGTGAGAGACTTAACTCTAAAACATAAGCAGAGGGAATATCCAAAGCTAACACTTTTAGAAAGCGGTGGTTCCAGGAACAGCAAGGCAATCAGTGTGGCTGGTTGTTTGAAGGGGCAAGAAGGTGATGTGTGATTCTGAATTTGATGGTAGGGCTTATGTGCTGAATAAAAATTTCCCAAAAATATTGTCTACCAATGACTAAATAGATACTTAGCTTACATGCTAAGAACATGATGTTTCTCTATCAATGACTGTTAAAAGATTTTTTTTGCACGTGAAATGATGTTTATAGGAAAAACTGGTTTGAGACCACAGAAGAAAGAGACTTCTGGTTCCTGCCTGGCCTCTGTTACTTCACATTAAGGGAACTACTTTTTCACTTAGACTCAAACAATTTGGTACTGGAGATTTTCCATTACATTTTAATTTTTGACCAGAAAGAAAAATAATTTTAAAAAAAGAAACACTTATTCTGAAAGATTGACATCTGTCAACCTTTAGAGTCTTGTATCATTATTTGTTATTGCTTCTTATAGATCTCATGATGGTTATATTTGCATACTTTTTTAAAATTGCAATGTATTTTTACATGTTATTTTGTTTGAGCCTCTTAACAAATCTATGTGAGAGAAAGGTGGACAGTTGTTCTGTTTGGAACATAGTATATTTCATTTGCCCACAATTTTGTTTATTTGTTTGTTTGTTTGTTTATCATAGACCTTCCTGGACTGCCATTGGGCTCTTGTGTTCTCTTCTTTCTAGAAAGATTCAGCCTATCCACTGTTGAGAATATATGAAATATAAAAAAAAAAAAATGTTTGTTGAAAGAGGTAGGGTGAGCTCCCTGCCTGTCTGGCTTCTGGATGGTTAATGAGTTATGTGGAGCCACACCCCTAGCCAATCTATAGCTACAGCTTTTTCTCTTTGGAGTCGCTCAAGGTCTAGGGCTAGTATTGTCTCCCTGATGCCAGCCCCAATGTCTTTATCCAACCCTTCATGATTTTTCTTCACTAAATCTTACTCCAAGCCACTTTGGGAATGTGCTTTCTGTTTATTGTTGAAATCCTAACACATAGCTTCCTAAAACTGACAACCTAGAGAAGTTGGGTGGTTTGTCCAAGCATTGACATGTGATAAATGGCAAGGTAACTGCTTGAATCCTGTTTCTGTTCCTCATAGTCATAATCAATTTTGAATATTCCACAAAGAAACCTGAACTAACTAGTAGATACTATTGAAAAAAGAAAAAAAAAAAGCCTTGCTATCCTGGTCTCAAAAGTATCTTATTTTATATCCTATATAAAAGCATGTTACATTAAATTATTATTTATATGTATTTTTAGTTTTAGAAACCCCTTTCGTAAAGAGAGGGACTCTTTATTAATGTCATTTACCATACCACCACAAATGAAGCATGTCATCTCTCCAAAAGAGAAGTAGGGAAGCAATATTAGGACTCGATCAGACTGCTGCTTTTAGTTAGTCACAGAATAGTAGATACGCTGAATAGTAAGACCTTTGAGTTTCCTTTTTGAAGTCTCACCGCTATTTCTAACACAAAATCCGCTTTACTCTGTGTGACTTTCAAGTCCCTTTCCTTCTCTTTGATCACAAATAGTAAATGCTATCCCTAAAACACAGACCTGACCTCTTTATTTCTCTGGACCACACACTATCCACATAATGATGCCCAAGTTTATTGATTTGCCTTTCTCCATCCATCTCCACCCTTAAATCAACCTTGTGGCATGCCACTTTCTCCCATTCAAATCGTATACTTCCGATTATTTGCAGTTTACAAACCATTCTTTATATCCACTTTTCTACCTATAGTATCTTTACTTGCTCTTAGCCCCACCATTTGTTAAAGAAAGCTACTTATCCACCAGGGTTCTGTTGAAAATACTACATGAACCCTTTTGGGCCCCATAGGCAGAGTTGACAGAGATAGAAAAAGGCACTCAACCCTATGAGAACAGAAACTAGCTCTTATTTGTCATTGTATTCCCTAGAGTCCCAGACCTCTGGTCCTGTAATAGGTTCTGGACTCTAGTTAGTGGATAGTTAATAAATTATTTATTGAACAAAGGTATCAGTATGAGTCAATCAAAGGCTAAACAAGGAGTATTAAAGTTGTTGTCGGTTTTTTTTAACTGATTTTAATTAAAATCAAGGAAGGTTTGCTGGAGAAGACATTTGTAAAATGTAATAATTTTGAGAGTCATCAACTAGCAAGTGCTTTAATGTAAGGAGTCTATGCCATGGAGGCATGTGTTTGTGGCTTGGAACAGACTAGGATTCTGTGCAACTCTGGCCTCTTGTCTACCCTATAGTTTCTTTGTATTTTCTTGCTCTGCTGCTGTTATAGAAGGGATTTTTATTTATTTTTAAAATTGATTTCCCCTTCACCTCCATGTGTCTGATGATAATATTCTTTCAGGTCTCAAGGCATTAGATTTTGAAAGAAGATCACCTGCAAAGCAGCTATTTTGAGGGTCTTAATTGGGTCATTGTAATTAATACTCTGTCAGGGCCTGGTTGATGACTTTAGTAACAAAAGTCATATTTAAAGTTTGTGTCCTAGGAAGGGTTTCTGTGTCTCATCAGATGATGACTTTTGACAGGAGCATGAATGACAACCACAATAATGCTTGTCTTAGTTAGGGTTTCTGTGGCTGTGATAAAAGACTATGTCCAAAACCAACTTGAGGAGGAAAGGGTTTATTTGACTTACATACCTTGAGTCATAATCCATTGAGAGAAGCCAAGGTTGGAACTCAAGGAAAGAACCCGGCGGCAGGAGCTAAATTTAAAGGGGAGCTGCTTAATGTCTTGCTTCTCTTAATGTGCTCAGTTCTTATACACCCCAAGACTACCCACCCAGGAGTGGCACCACCTCCAGTGTGCTTGGGCCCTCATTTGTTAAGAAAATATCCCCACATACCTGCCTATAGGCCAATCTTACAAAGGCATTTTCTCAGTTAAGATTCTTTCTTCCAACCTTGGCCCTGTGAAGGTTCTATGCCCCAGTGTAGAGGAATGCCAGGGCCAGGAAGTGGGAGAGGGTGGGATGATGAGCAGGGGGAGGAGGGAGGGAATGGAATTGTTTTAGTTTTTGGTTTTTTGTTTTCATTTTTCTTATTTTTTTTTCTTTTTTCTTTTGGAGGGGAACCTGGGAAAGGAGATATTGTAAATAAAGAAAACACCTAATAAAAAAAAAATCTCTCTTCCAAATGATGTCTAGGTTTCCACCAAGTTAACAAAAACAAAGACAAAAATAACAGCAACAACAAAAACCAAAGCAAGAAGCAAACAAGCAGCTCATTATCTTATCATTTGGGTAGGGTTACTATGTTGTTTAAGGGCATGTGACAAAAGAGCAGAAGTTAAGAGACCTGTGAATATGTGGAACATTCTTAGACATTGAAATAGCTCTCTTGCCTTCGAAAATGGTTTATTCTTTAGTGGTGTAATGATGCAGAGGTATAGTATTGTAATTAATTTAAAGAGATGAATAGACCCAACACAGTTTACCAAATTGGAGTGAGCTTAATTTTCTTTGCTAATGTTTGAAATGGAAGAATCAGAGGTTGCAAAGGGAGAGAATTCAGAGTAAAGAACAAGTCAGTGATTTGTCCCCTAATCACAGAGTGGTGTTAAATAAGAGGCACAGGGCACCACAGTCTGCTTCCATGCCTAATTCTGCTCAGTGGACAGCGTGCTCTCATTTGTAAGCCAGAGAACAAGCTTAATAAATTTGCCAACCAAATTGAGATAAGCAGTGTGTAAGCACTGTCATCATAACCACAGACAGCCAGACAGCCAGACAGCCAGACAGTACTGAACTGATGTGCAGCAGAGATAAGGCCAGGATAGAACATAGAAGAAGAAAAGCCCGAACACGGAAACTTGAGAAATGCTCGTAAGCAGCAACTTTATTACCTTTTGTTTGTGTATCACCTTTTCATTTTTCTTCTCTTACAATTTTCCACATAGGAAGGGTGTTACAAAAGAAGCATAAAAGTGGAAGAATTTTTTTAAAAAGTGAAAGTGAAACTCTGAATTAATAATTCTGAGTCAATTCCTTTATCACCATGTTCTTGTCTCTGAGTTCAATATCCTGGCTAATCTCATCTCTGTTCACTGAGCCCTAGGCAGACGAATCTTGGAGAATTATCCTAGTTCCAATCTTCTGCCTTCCTATCTGCAGTTCTATTTGGGGTCCATATTGCGAATCTTATTCCTACAGTTATTGCTCTTGCCCCTGTGAAGCCTACATTTTTCTTATGCATTCTACTTCTCTGATTCTCAGATAACATTTATGAAATGCATATGTGTTTTTCAGTCACCACTGGGAAAACAAACTGAAAGAAACTTAGGAATAAGTTGTATGCATGAACAGAGTGAAGTTCATAGGAAGTATTGCCTCAGCTGCCATGTTAATTGAGTTATTTGTATTTGAAAGCCTCGCATGCAACTGAATTTTAGCTCAAATTTATATCTCTGCTTGTTGTTTTTAAAAGTAGCCAAAAGAAAGGCATTAGAAAATATTGAATGCCATCAATCATAGAGAAATCCAAATCAAGACTATAGTGATATGCAACTTCATATCCACTAGCGGGGCTGTAATAATTTTTAAAACTAAACACATGAAGACAAGTGTTTGTGATGTGGAAACCCTCATGTGATAATTGGAATGTAGAGTAGCGTAGCCTCTTGGGCCAGTCTGTCAACTTCTCAAAGCATAAGTACAACATTATCATCTGATGTTCATAGTATACTCCTAAGTATACATTCAAAAGAATGGGCCACAGTTATTTGAATTCATGTTCACACATGTTCCCAGCAGCACTACTTGCAAATTGGAAACACCTCAAATGACTATCAGTGAATGAATAGATAGACAAATTGTGATAAGAGCACATAATATAGTACTCCTTGGTGACAGAAGGAATGGAGTTCTCAAGTGTCCTATGACAGGGATGAATCTCCAAGGCATATGAAGTGACAAAGGCTAGATGAAAGGGTCACAGATTGTGTGTGACCATTTATGAGGCATCTGGTACCTGGATCAGATAAATCAGACAACTAGAAGGTGGATTGGTGTTTGCCATGAGGGAGAAAAGAGAGAAATGGGAGAAACTGCTTAGTGAATAAGTGGCTTTACTTCGGAATGAAGCAAATGTTTTGGAACTAGATAAAGATAGTGGCTGTGAAATGACATGAACTTGCCTACTGCCACTGAACTGTTCACTTGAAAATGGTTAATTTTGTATAATTTAAATTTCACCTCAAGTTTTCAAAGCATACGCTGCATCAGTTAAATGGATACAGAAATTGTGCTATATCTACACAATGGAGTACTACTCAGCTATTAAAAACAATAAATTTAT